>NC_058412.1:23443846-23539359 GCF_002201575.2 Neomonachus schauinslandi | reverse complement strand
TTCCTTCCTTCCTTCCTTCCTTCCTTCCTTCCTTCCTTCCTTCCTTCTCCTTCTCCTTCTCCTTCTCCTTCTCCTTCTCCTTCTCCTTCAACTGCTCCAATTCAGTCTCACCTGGTATTGAACTCATATGCAAAAGGCAATAAAAACCATTTAGGAGGAAAATAGAGGTTATGTTCAGAATAACAATCTGCCAGTTTTGCAGGGTGCTGGGGGGTCGCCGCCGTGGGACAGCAGCTGGGCCAGGTGAGGCTGGCTGCCGTTGTCTTGCCGCCCTGCTTTTCCACGTGAGACGCCGAGCCCCGGGAAAGGTGGCTGCTGGTGATGACAGGAGCTGGGCCACTGCCTTTGGGGATTCTCCACTGAATAAACTCACCAAGAATTAGATTCCTCAGGCTCCTCTCAATTTGTTTTGGCTCCCTTGTTGTTTACTCCATAGCTATCAGATATTATTTTTCCATAATGCACTTGCTTAAATGCCTGGTTTCTAACACTCCATTATTTTCCTTTACTTCCTTTTGCTCTTGCTACCCTCCCCTCACTAACTGTAAGCTTCCCTTAGGCTTGCTAAACAGCTAAACAGCTATATCTCTGTATCTGTAGCCACATCCATCTGCCTACCTAGCTACCTATCTTCCTGCACCTTGGTGTCCTTCCTGCTCACCATTAGGAAGCTATGTGCTAGTAAGACCTAGCTTTAAATCTTGGTTCCACCATTTAGGTTCTTCTTGTCCTTAGACCTGAAACTTCTTTTTTTTTTTTTTTTAAGATTTATTTATTTATTTATTTATTTGAGAGAGAGAGAATGAGAGAGAGAGCATGAGAGGGAGGAGGGTCAGAGGGAGAAGCAGACTCCCCGCCGAGCAGGGAGCCCGATGCGGGACTCGATCCCAGGACTCCAGGATCATGACCTGAGCCGAAGGCAGTCGCTTAACCAACTGAGCCACCCAGGCGCCCTAGACCTGAAACTTCTTTGCTTCCGTTTTGCCATCTGCAAAAATAGGTGTAATAATCTCTCCCAGGGATTTATGTAAGGATTAGATGAGAATGTATTCGATCATCCTGCCATGCAGGGCCACAGGAGCGCCTGCCCCCAGAGGGCACAGTTCACATCATCAGCTCGAGCTGTGCCTTGTAGCAGCCCCTCCCCCAGCTCCAGGCTGCGCACCTCATAGGTGAGCAATAAATGGGCCTGTGGGTTATTGTCATTTTCTGAAAACAGCCTCAAGTCATGAGGGTGGACTATTAACCCCAGAAGGTATTCTGGTAAATGTCCCTGGGTGTATGTGGCCTACAAGCCTGGGGTTCCAGTGAGAGGTTAGCTATCCTGCTCCTGGAAAGATGTGTGAATGGTAGACCCCAAGGCAGACAAAGCCTTCTCCTTCCTGAGGAAAGCAAAGTGCCTTTGAGGGCTGGCTCATCACATGTCCATTGTTCAGGCAGAGCAGTCTTACAGAAATGCTGCTTATACCTGTGAGAATAAAACTGGTTGCCTAGCCTGAGCTGCCCTAAATTCCTGTAAGCGTGTAGCTCAGGTGCACCTGGACCCCTTCGGTCAGATGTCTCAGTCAGAGTTTGGAACTGACCCATCAAACTGCAGTTCCTGGATCTCTTCTGGAAACAGTGCTTTCCAACAATTCATCCCAGTGGTTCCCAAATATATCTGCACATTTGAATCGCCTGGAAAATTTTAAAAATTCTCAAAGCCCAGGTTCCACCCAGACCAGTCAGTCACGATTTTGGGGATAGGACACAGATACCTGTGTTTTTTGTTTGTTTGTTTTGTTTGTTTTTAAGCCACCAGGTGATTCCCATGGCAGACCAGCTTGGAAAGCACTGGTTTAGCTTACAGTGGAAAGAAGGTCAAGGCTGTGCTGAGCCCAGCATGGTCCCTCCCTGCTATTAGCTGGCCCACCATAGCACTCCCTCTCCTGAGTACGGTTGCTGGGAAACTTGCTCTGGGGTTTGTTTCGTTGCATTGATCGTGATGCCATTATGTCTTTTTCTAAAACCACCTTGCCACATGCATCATGGGGACAGCATCTAATCTGTATTTTCCTGGGAAGAACTCAGAGGATGCTTTGCAAATACTGTAGTCAGAAAGTAAACCAGAGTAGAAGTTTTCAGTCACGGCCCTCAGCAGACAGAACTCCCTCCCGTGGTCTCTCTGTAATAAAGCAAGAAGACACAGGGGTCCTCTCAGATCAAACCGTGAAAAAAACATGGAAAAAATCAAGTTACAGCAGCACAAACTCACCAAAAAATATGGAGCAGCAACCCACCCAAGAACAGCTCCACCTGTCTCTGACTCAGAGTGGAGCTTAGATGCCACCTTCCTTCTGGGGCCTCTGATTCCTTGCTCATGATGATCTCGATGGAGCCACTGAGCTCTGCCATTTCCAGGATTCTGGAAATATGGGTTCTTTTTATTATTTTCATTTACTTGTTAGGAGGGAAATGGAGAAAGTGGATGGGAAGATAGGCTCTCCAACCCCGTGTCAGGCGCCCCCCTCAGGATGACCATAGTAGTGACAAGAAATCTTAGAGGAGATGGGCATTTTGCCACATGGTCTCCATAGAGCTGGGAAGCAGCAGTCTGTCCCCCATGACTAGGGATGGGAGGTGGTGATGGAAATCCTTTGTTCTAGGCCGGGTGTTCTATGCTCACTCATTTTTGTTGAAACACCCATTTGACAGTGCCTATTCCTCTGTTGATTTGACTTTGTTTTGATTTTGATAGTTAAATAGATAAGATAGATAAGAGGAAGTGCCTGCCCCCACCCCACCCCCCATTCCCCTGCCCCTTGAGATTGGCCTTTCAGCCTTCAGGTTGGAATGGTCCATTCCCAGGGTTCAGAAGGAATTTCCCCTGGGAGGGTGTATTACGCCAGTGGGTGGGGAAGGCAGCCCCTCACATTGGAAAGAGGCTGTTGACTTGTGTGTGACAAAATCATCAGTAGCCCTCCCTCCCCCCTGGTATCCCCTGCAGCCTCTGCCAAGTCTGTCTGTAGAATTTTGCTAATTTTATGCCATTAGGGGATACATGAAGTGTGATAAGTGGTCCTACTCTATGAATAGTCTCAAGATCAGGCAGGAAGACTAGATATTCCTGAGTTTTTCTGGTACTTCCCTGGGTCTTCTCTCAACTCCAACATCAACCCTCCTTCTCCCTGGAGTCCAGTGATCTTTTCTGAGCAGCATTCAGTGTCTCTTCCACTTTGCAGTCCAAGTTACACCACTGCAAAAAATTGAAAATGTTTATGTAATAAACCATATGTGAAGGCACCTACTTGTGTATGTAGCACAGAGTGAGCATTTGGTATACATAAATTGAATTCCAAATGAATTGTCTGTGGAGACAGGTGTGGGTAATTAAGCTAGCTAAGAAGCAGATAACTTCTACTATGTTCTGGGCCCTGTGACAGCACCAAGGGGTCAAATGTGGACACTGCTTTTAGGGAGGCCATATTTTTGTGAGCAAAGCCACGTAAGGTCTGGCTTCAGTTCACTTCATGGGATTTCAGTGGCCTCTCCAGGCAGATGTGATTTGCTTTTGATCTAGGCTTACCTTTGGGAACCAAGTCATTTTCCCAAACAGGATACACCCCACCCAGGATGGACCCAGCCCTTACAGATCTTCTAAGCCCTTTGCTGAATATAGTCACTTTGCCCATGTCACCAAACTTTAGTTGCTGGAGTGCTCAAAGGAAGATTAATAGTTAAGAAATAGGTTGAAACAATGGGAATCCCTTTCTCTGCCTGTAATCCTTCTGTTCTCATAAACTGGGTTGATACTCACTCAGATTTATGTTTTGTGACATGCCACACTCAAATGTTAAAATTTTACAGATGGAAATTTTTAGGAATCTCACTTTCCCTTCCCCTCCCCCGCTTCTCTTTCCTCTTTCCAGTTGTTCTGCTGTTTAGCCAGTGTGGTGTGGTGGTTGCATTACCAGGAGTGTAATGGCCTTATCAAGGAATGTAATTGTCCTGCTGTACTCAGCCCTGGGCAGACACCATCTGGAGGATGAGCATCCAGGGTGTCCGCATTTTAAAGGGGAAATTGAGAAACTCGTGCTGAGAGATGGTTACAGGCCTGGAGGGAACAGATCAAGGAATGAGGGCTGTATAGTAGAGAAAAGAAAGAGCCCAGAGGTCCTGATGTTTTCAAATAGTGGAAAGACCATTGTGTAGGGAGAGGGTAGCCTTCATCAGTCTTGTCCAGGTGGCAGGATGAGACTACAAGTGGGTTGGATTAGGAAAGACACAGCTCACAATTAAATCTTGGCCAGCACGGAAGGAGCAGTCTCATAAGCTGTAGGCAGATGCTGGGTAGCCGCCAGAAAGAGCCGAGTGCAATTCCTACCTGGCTGAACGGGGGATTGGGAAGTTCGGGGGGTCTGTGGAAGTCTGTGGTTCCTCCTTGTCCATCCCTTCTTCCTCCTCTTTCTCTCAACCCAAAACTCTATTATCAAATGCTTGCTGAGCAAGGCCCTGAGTTGGTGACTTTCAGGCTGACCTATATTAGAGTCACTTTGAAAACTTTTCAAAATATCATGACCAAGACCTCACCCCAGACTAGATGAATCGAAATATCTAGGGATGGAGCTCAGGCATCCACATATTTTTTTTTAAATCTCCCAGTTAATTTTAATGGGAAATCTGAACTGCGAACCACTGGCCCAGACAAGGAGAGAATGTGATAACCCTGCTTTCTCCTACTCCCACCCCACCCTGGGCCATTAACATCTACCCTTTCAACATGCTGTGTGATACTATTTTTAAAAATTAAAATTCAGTTTTGTCTTAATAAATTAGTAGCACTTAAGCTTAGATCCTCCTAGATGGTTTTAGTAGCTTGTATTCTTAAATTATTTTAGCAGGTAACACTGACATTGAGAGATATATAGGGTATGTGAGCATGTGGATGTACAATGAACATAATCCCTGTCAGACATGATGGATGCTTTACTGACAATGAAGCAGTGTTCCCCTCATGCTGGTGCCTCAGCTGGCGAGGGTCACACCTTTCTCTGCACCCAACCCCGAGCCCTCTTCCAATCAGCAGGGTATGGTCGTATAGTCAGTCATTCACCAAAACAGCTGCAATCCGGGCTCTTTCCCCCTATTTTAGAGTCTTTGGAGGGATGCAAGCACTCAGCTCTCATATGGGGCTGGTTGTGAGCCAGGAAGAAGGATAGCATGTTCTCTGGAATTGAATGGAAGTGTGGGGATTGCTTAGTTGGCACCATGGGGCCGTTGCAAGTTGTGTTGTCCAATAGAAATATAATGCAAGCAACAAACGTAATTTGAAATTTTCTAGTAGCCACATTACAAAGTAATAATAAACAGATGAAATTAATCTTAATGCATTTTATTTAACCCAATGTATCTAAAACATTATAATTTTAACATGTAAACATTTTTACACTAAAAATTACATTGGAAATATTACATATTAATGACATCTTGAGTATAATTTACATATTATAAAATTTCCTCATTGCAGGTGTAAGATTCAATGATTTTCAGTAACACTACTGAGTTGTGCAACCGTCCTCACAATCTAATTTTAAACAGTGCCATCACAGGGCTCCTGGCTGGCCTGGTCGGTAGAGCGTGAGACTCTTGTTCTTGGGGTTGTGAGTTCAAGCCCCACATTGGGAGTAGAGTTTACTTTTAAAAAAATAGAGCATTTCCATCACCCCAAAAAGAAGTACTCAGCCCATTTGCAGTCACTCTTACTTCTTATCCCCAGCCCCAGGCAACCACTAATCTATTTCCTGTCTCTATAGCTTTGAAGGTGATTGTATCTTGACCTCCATGTTTGGCTTCTTTCACTGAACGTAACGTTTCCTTCATGTTGTGGCATGCATCAGCACTTAGTTCCTTTCTGTTGCTGAGTAATATTCCATTGTAAGGATATGCCACATTTTGTTTATCCATTCACCAGTTCATAGACATTTGACATGTTTCTAGTCATTGGCTATTATGTATGGATAAAACTGCGATGAACGCTCACGTCCAAATCTCCGTGTAGACATGTTTCCATTTCTCTTAGGTAGTATCTAAGAATGGAATTGCAAGGTGTATGTTAACTCTATGTTTCACATCTTAAGAACCTTTGAAACTGCTGTCCAAATACTGAGATATTTTACATTTTTTAAAAAAACATAGTCTTCAAAATCTGGTGTGTGTTTTACACTTATAACACGTTTCAATTTGGACTCACCACATTTCAAAAGCTCAGCAGCTGCATGGGGTGTGGGGCTACTGTATTGGACAGTACAGATCAGAAATATGTCTGCCCAGACATCCTATTCGAGTCCCAAGCTAGGTCAGGAGAATGTGTTTTGCAGGCTAATACACACACACACACACACACACACATTTATACACTCACCAGAAACACATGCATAGCAGCTCCACCCTCATTACTCTTCCTTTATGATTTATTCATTTGCCTTTACCGAATGTTATAATAATTAGATTGTGCTAAATAAATATGCTTTACAATAATTTATCCATGCCTTGCTGAAATACATATCTCGTGGGACCAAAGGTGATAAATTAGCAGAAGTATATCCCCCAAAATGAAGATACAGAACCTCATTAAGGATTGATGGCAAATATTAAGAATGTGGAGAGACAGTGAAGATTAGAAAGCTGAACATATTAAAAATTGTGTCATAATTCTGGAGATCTCTATTACTTGTCAGTGATGACAAGTGTTCAGCCAGTGAGCTTCTATTGGCAAGAGTTTAGGGCTACTTCTCTTATGTACTCCATCATTTCTACCTAGTTATTCAAGATTTCAAGATGTTTCGCCCTTGGCTCTCTGAATCTCTAACAGACTTGGATGTAACTCTGAGTCTCCAAAACCGACAGAGTGAGGGTCCCAAGGCCATCAGATGGTCTCCCTTCAATACAGATTCTTAGAAGGGCTGTTGCAGTTCAGTTTGGGGTTATCGCTACCACTTCATGCAGCTAAGCTAAAGTCCATCCAACTGTTCAGGAACTTTTTGCTTTCAGATCTGGGTAGACCTGTCTAAGTCCTTCAGAGTGTATCAGGTACAGGTTGCATGTTGACTAGAAAGCTTTTCCACTTGTGCATGTATATGGTAGTTTCATGGACAGAAAAGTATAGGGTATCCTCTTGAAATCTTCAAATTTGATCTGTTATAGCAATTAGTAGATGAGTTCATGTTTCTAAGCTTGAATTCCCCATCACTTGAATTCAGGAGTCACTTATGGGTATCTACTATGTGTCAGGATTGGGATAAGTGCTGGGGAGAATGAGTGAATGAATGAATTAATATAGGAATAAATGCTGAATGAATGAATTGTGATTTGTACCCTTGGGGAGAACACAGACTAGCCGAAAACATGGGTACGCAGTCATAATAAGGCACTAAGTTTTGGAAAATATAATACACAAAGTTATGGGTGTAGGAAAGAAGAACATGACTAATTTTGCTTGAGGAAATTGACATGGGATTGCCAGAGGGGGCAACCTTTGAAGGGGCCTTGAGGGGTGATTAGGAAATTTCTAGGTGGAGAAAGGGAGGAAAGGCATAGAGGGGATGGTCCGTGCAAAGACTTGGTGATATGGAGGTATTGAATAGCAGCGACTAGCTCTGTGGATTGGGGGCTGGGTCCTGGTGTGACCTGAAGGGTCTGAGGGCAAGGAGGTGTAAAGAGTATGTGGGCCAGGTTAAAGAGGTTGGGCTTCATTCTGTAGGCAAAGCTAAGAGTACAAAGGACTCCTGGGAGAGGCAAAGCCTGAGCATTTAGCCAAGGACTAACCCTGAGATGGTCAGGAATATGTGAGCGCAGAATCAGAAATCTCCAATTCTAAGAGTCCTTGCAAGTCAAAATTTCTCTGATTTGGTGAATGCTCTGAAATATTCTAACACGTGTCATAAACAGATAAACCTGTTTGTAAATGAAGAAGAGATGATCAAGGATAATCATGTGATGTTTACAGATGCCATAAAGAAGGAAGAACTTTTCAGATCAGATTTGGTTGGCATCCTCTTTTCCAGCAACCAGAGGACCAAAGACATCATTGGCCAGACATGGAAGGAGGGAAGAAACAAACAGCCTTTTATCTCTTTTTTTTTCTTCTTAAAGATTTTATTTATTTATTTGAGAGAGAGGGAGCATGAGCAGGCGGAGTGGGAAAGGGAGAAGCAGGCTCCCCACTTTAGCAGGGAGCCCGATGTGGGACTCCATCCCAGGACCCTGAGATCATGACCTGAGCCGAAGGCAGACGCTTAACTGACCGAGCCCCCCAGGCGCCCCGAGGCGCCCCCAGCTTTTTATCTCTTTAAAGGCACTGTGGACTGTTGGCTTAGAGGACGCCTCTGCCAGGGGTTTGAAAGAGCACATACACGCAAGCTCAGATTCCCTGAGTCACGTTGGAGAAGACGGGCAGGAGACGACATATGCAAATGTCCAACTTTCACCCACAACCTAAAATCCCAGCATGGATTATTTTGCAACTCTTTGGCACCTATGACTTATCTGTGCCTATGGTTTTTGTTCTTGCTTTTCTTTCCACTATACTCTATGTTCCCTGATGACCAGGAAGGTGTATATAATCCTTTAGAGACATCTCCACCCCATTCACTGTAGTGCTATGTATAGTAAATGCTTAAAATCTATCTTGTAACCTACCAGTGGGTATTTCAGATGAAGGAGAATGCTTTCATTTGGAAGCCCTTCATCAGTTTTGTCTCATGCCCAGCTGTGAGTTAAAAGGTCAAAGTGAAGGATGTTGCTGGCCTGTCTCTACTGCCTGTTCCCAGCCTATCAACCTGCCAAATGCTCCAGGATCGGAGACCAGTGAGCTCTGAGCCCTGACATTCTGACTGGAACTATTTCAAAAATCGTTCCCTAAGACAGTTGTCAGCATCCTTGGCTATATAGGAAATACCTACATTACTCATGACCATTTGGTTCCTGAAAACCAAGCACTTTTAATATGTCTTAGTGTTTCCAAATAGGCTATTTGATGATCTGCTCTAGGCTACTTACAAGCACAATTTAGAGAATATGTCTCAATTTCAGGGTTATGCTTAGTTCCTTCATTCTTTTCTTTTTTCCATTAAAAAATGGTTGCATTTGCTTTTTTCAGCCATCAATCACTCAGTGAACATCTACCTGTCTAGGACCTACCCAGCACTTAGAGAACAAAGTATATGTGATATTATTATACATTTGAATGATACATGTTCCTATACTTGGAATAGACCACATGCTGTATGAAATATTGCAGAAGGGAGCCAGATAATAAGACTGAAGCATTTGTAAAGGTATTTCTGATTTAACCAGTTAGTATTCAAAGAAGGGAGAAATCAAAATTGGAAGTGTAATTTACAAGTTATTTGGATGAGAGATATTTACAACTTATAACATAGGCTAAATCGTGTAAGATTATAAATTCCAAATGAAGGCTAGCTCAGGCCCCTTGAGGCTTAGTAACAAGCCTTGGGAAACTTGGGAAATGTCATCAGTATAAACCTGCGCAGGTAGAATATTGATCAGAAAACCTGAAGCTGAATGTCACTTGCAGGTTTAAGTGAAACTCGGATAGCTCTCGTGGGCTCCACTAAAATCACCCGCAAAACCTACGACTTCTTGATAATAACCTCTGTATTTAAAGAAGAGTGAACCTATGAAAATACAGCACTACCTTTCCAATCCCCAGGCCTGGCCCACCCCCATTCAGGCCCCTATATTGGGACCACGACCTTGAGATTTTGTCCCTGTGGCATTTCTTGTCTCCCTCATCATTGAAAGTTGTCTTGACAGACGCAGAAGTGCTTAGGACAGTCTTGTTTGCAATAGTAATGATCGTGATGACAGTAATAATGACAGTGAACAGTTATTGAGCCCTTGCTGAATACCAGAGCGTCTGCTAAGTGCTTTTACATAGTTTTCCTCTATGAATCTTCACCAGAAGTGTGTAAGAGGGCCCTATCACTGTCCTATTTTACAAATGCCTTAGAGAGGCTATTTACCTCATTCTATAGTTAGATTGCACAGCACATAATGCAGAGCCAGGATCTGGCCCAGGTGATTAGAGCTCCAAGTGCTGGGGCCATGTCTGGGCTGCAACACATCTCAGGTAGGCTCCCAGGTACCAGCTGGGCTGTCATAGGTACAGAGCTTTGACTCCAAGTTCCCTTTGGGGCCAGTTTTGACCATCTTGTCATTCCGTGAGGATTCCAATCCCCTTCTCCTATGTCAGGTTATCCTGGCCCCTAAGGCAGTATCCCGCCCCCCTCCACCCCACCAAACTTACACCTTTTAACAGCCTGAAAAAGCCATTTCTGTCTTCCACAAATAGTTTTTTTTTCTAAATTGTATTTATAAAAATATAACAGTTATCCCTTTCTTTTTCTTTAGTCCTAGGCAACTGACTGACCTTTAGTCTTTTTTTCCCCCCCTCCTGATTTTTGAAACACAAAGCATTCTTGTTTTCCAAAGAAATTGAGAGTCTGCGCCTAATATTTATCATCATTACCTGTGGCCATTAGGACATAAGATACAAGATGCCAGTTGCATCCTCAGACAGTCACAGTGGGGGTCATTTCACTATTCTTCAGGTGGGCTTATTTACAGAATTTCTGAATTGAAGTCAATATAAATCATATTCGTTAGGTCCAAACCAAGGGAAGGAGGAGGAGAGGGAAGTGGCGGGTAGGGGTGAGAAGCAGGTAGCAATTTCCACTGATAGCAATAGGTCAGTACTTACAAATTGGCAGTTCTCAGTTCAGAAGCCCTGGCTTTACACTGAAACCTCATAGATATATGGTTGGTAAGATTACCAAGCAGATTCTGGGAGCCTGATTTGATATCCCAAACCAAAACACAAAGGCCCACAGCAGCCTAGCAGACAAAGTGAATGAGTGAAGTGGGCCAAGAGCAAGACGATAAATGGCCACTGACCCTCATCCTCAGTGGGGGGACTCTAGGGCATGGTGGGGACTGTAGAGAAGGAGAGCACATGGCCATCTGGGGGTTAGCAGATACACCACGCCAGTCGATTATTGTCACCAAAAACCAGGTCCCTTGCCAGATCTTCCTTTTTTTTCCCCCAGAGCAGCTAGAAATGCAGATTTTCATGTGATTGATGTTTCCTGACTTTTAAACGTTGACTACTAATCTCAATTTAAAAGACATTGCTGACCAAGACATGGGCCAAAGGAAAGCCCACCTATGGATAGTGGTCCCTGAGGGTTGATGATTAGCATGCTTGTTCATACTCCCTTCCTCTCCAGATCTGACTATTGTTTTGCAATTTAGATCTCACTTGAAATTTAGGGCTTTTTTTCTCTGTCTAATTGTAATAGCTAAAGAAGCCTAAAGAAAGCTCAATTTACACTGTAAATTCAGTGATTTCACTAGGTTTCTTTTTTTTTAACTTAATGATTTCTATGAATATAATTATGCTTAAAAGTTCTATCCAAAGTCTCAGAGCGCAATTGGTATATCTTTAAATAAAGTGATTATTCTTATCAAATACTATTGAAAATGATACTATGGAAAGCCATTAGAGAACATTCAAGTTCACCAATATAAATAGTCAAATTGGTAAACTTCATATATAAGATTTTGATAGCATAAAATTGTTCAAATAGTTTCACATTAAAAACAAAATTAAAAGACAAAGAACAAATGAAAGCCATTTCTTTTAGCAAATAGAATAGACAAAGGGTTAATAGCCTTGTTTTTTTAAAATTTTTTGATTTTTAATTTTTTAGTATTTTATTTTATTTTATTTTATGTTATGTTAATCACCATACATTATATCATTAGTTTTTGATGTAGTGTTCCATGATTCATTGTTTGCGTATAACACCCAGTGCTCCATGCAATATGTGCCCTCCTTGATACCCATCACCGGGCTAGCCCATCCCCCCATCCCCCTCCCCTCTAAAAACCTCAGTTTGTTTCTCAGAGTCCATAGTCTCTCATGGTTCGTCTCCCCCACCGATTTCCCCCCTTTCATTTCTCCCTTCCTACTATCTTCTTCTTCTTCCTTTTTTTTAACATATAATGTATTATTTGTTTCAGAGGTACAGGTCTGTGATTCAACAGTCTTACACAATTCACAGAGCTCACCATAGCACATACCCTCCCCAATGTCTATCACCCAGCCACCCCATCCCTCCCACCCCCCACCACTCCAGCAAGCCTCAGTATGTTTCCTGAGATTAAGAATTCCTCATATCAGTGAGATCATATGATACGTGTCTTTCTCTGATTGACTTATTTCGCTCAGCATAATACCCTCCAGTTCCATCCACGTCGTTGCAAATGGCAAGATCTCATTCCTTTTGATGGCTGTATAATATTCCATTGTATATATATACCACATCTTCTTTATCCATTCATCTGTCGATGGACATCTTGGCTCTTTCCACAGTTTGGCTATTGTGGACATTGCTGCTATAAACATCGGGGTACACGTACCCCTTCGGATCCCTACATTTGTACCCTTGGGATAAATACCCAGTAGTGCAATTGCTGGATCGTATGGTAACTCTATTTTCAACTTTTTGAGGAACCTCCATACTGTTTTCCAGAGTAATAGCCTTGTTTTTTTAAAGAGTTCTTACAAATCAGTGAGGAAAAGTAACCCTGCTATAGATGGCTGAACAAAAGCAATGAACAGGCAGTTCACAAAAGAGAAGGAATAACTAATTGAAGAACATATGGGGAGATGACTCAACCTCACTAGTAATTAAAGAAATGCAAATTGAAACAACAAATATTATCATTCCCAATGCAGCCAAGAGTGCAATGAAACAGGTACTTCTATGCATTACTGATAGACAAAGTAGAAAGCCTTGTTGGTAAGCAGTTAGTTAATAGAAATCAAGAGTTCAGTTCTCTTAAGCAAATATTGAGCTCCTTCTCTGTACTAGGAATTGGTGTATGCAGATGGCAAGGGCCCACACTTACTCTCAATGAGTGAGCACGACCTGTGCGAGAGACATGCACAGATAACTCCATCATTAGGAGGCAAATGGCAAAGGCATCCAGAGCATGTAGCAAAGGCAGGAGTAAGACCATAGCCCAGCCTGGAGGGTTTGGAAGGATTATTTGAAGAAATAATACTGAGATGATTTTTTTTTTAAGTGTTCAATAAACACGTGTTTAATGAGGGATTGAATGATGAATAATTATAACTAACACTTATAAGTGCATACTATGCTCCAGGCGCTGTGTTGGCACTTTCTCATTGACATCTCACTAGAGTCCCGGTAGAGGTAGCTTGTATTACCTCATTTAACATAAAAGCGAACTAAAACTTAGGAAGGTCAAGTTATTTGCTCAGGTTCACAGAGTTGGGAAACGGTCAAGCTTGTGTTTGAACCCATGTCTGTCTGATTCCAAAACCCATGCCCTCCACCATGATCCATCATCAGGAAACAAGATTAAATGGTAATAATCTGCTCCCTGATCAGCCTCGCCCATCACCTCTGCCTGGAAGCCTCGGTGGCATTACAAGATACCTTAGATTAGGTTGTCTCAAATAACAGTGCTGACTCAGATCAAGATGAGCTTTCTCCACCACTTTGGCCACTATTCTTTGGACTCTTGGAAAGCTCATTTTTAGGCTGATCATAGAGCCAATGTTTGGCCCCAATCCCTTCAGATTCTTCAGTCTTTATCAATCTAGCAAGATGCCCCAGCATAGATCACAGCTGATCCCAGCAATTGTGGTTTTAGAGCATGGCTGCAAAAATCTTTAAAACTCCATCCATTGAGAGGTGGATCTATGTGCCCTCCCCCTTGAATCGGAGTAGGTTTATGACTACATTGACCAGATTGCGGGAAGACGTGCTGCCAAGTGATTTCTAAGACTAGATCATAAAAGGCCGCCTAGCTTCTACTGTTTCACTAGAACATTCATTCTTGGAGCCCCTGTGCCAGTATGTAAGCAGTCCAAACACCTGCAAGCCACCCTGCTGTGAGCGCTCCTGGTCTACACAGAGAGTTAAATGTGGACATTCTGGTGAGCAGTTTCAGAATGAGACCCATCTGTGAGTCACCCCAGCCCAGGGCCTAGACCAGCCTCTAGACTTGTTGAATCTTCCCATCTGAGGCTTCAGACACTATGAGGCAGAGCTAAGGCAGCCACACTATGCCCTGCACAACTTCCTTCCCCACAGAATGCAGAAGCATGGTATAATGGTGGTTGTTTTATCTTACCAAGTTTTGTGGCAACAGGTCACAGGAACACTGTCTATGTAGGCTAGCCCAGCTGTGTGGCAGAAGGCTAAGGACTCAGGAGTCACAGAGAACTGGGTTTGAATTCTAGGTGAGGCCATCTTCCAGACTAGGCAAGTTATTTCTCTTCTTTGAGCTTTACTGGTCCCATTCAAAAAGTAGTAATAACGATAGTATTTCAGTCCAGGGGCTATTACAAGGTTAAGTGAGATGATGCATGGAGATCTTCATAGATGGTGCCTAGGACATAGCAGGCATTCATGATCCTGAGATGATTCTTAAAGGGTGATGAGAATTTGGCTGGATAAAGAAGGGCAATGCGAAGGGAGAAGAGAAGGGAAGGAGATCTCTGCAAAGGTCGAGCATGGGCAAGAGTATAGTGTCTGCAAGAAGGTTGGAACTCCTGCAACATTGAGTGTGATAGGAGGCTGCAGAGAGAGCCTCACCCACCCATGCTTTGGTAGCATGAATTTCATCCCAGAAGCAGCCCAAGGCAGAGAGGCAAGAAAAAACACAATCAGATGTGTATTTTTTAAAATCCTACATAAAAGTCACTGTGGTTTATTTTTTCTAATTTAAAAAGTAACAGATGAAAACAAACAACCCAATTAAGAATTGGACAAAGGACTTGAATAGACATTTCTCCAAAGAAGATTTACAAATGGCCAATAAGTACAAGAAAAGATGCTCAACATTACTAGTCATTAGGGAAATGCAAATCAAAACCACAATGAGATACCACTTTATACCGATTAGGATGGCTATTATTTAAAGAAGAAAAGAAAATAACAAATATTGGTGAGCATGTAGAGAAATTGGAGTCCTCGTACAATGCTGGTGGGAATGTGGCTGCTGCAGGAAACAATTAGGCGGTTCTACGAAAGGTTAAACCTAGAATTCCGATATGACCCAGCAATTCCCCCCAAAGAACTAAAAGCAGGGATTCCAACAGATACTTGTACACCCATGTTCATGGTGACATTATTCACAATAGCCAAAAGGTAGAAAAACCCAAATGTCCATCAGCAGATGAATGGATAAACAAAATGTGGTCTATCCATACAATAGAATACTATTCAACCTTAACAAGGAATGAAATTCTGACACATACTACAACATATATGAACCTTGAAGAAATTATATTCAATGAAATAAACCAATCACAAAAGGACACATGTATGATTCCACTTTCGTGAGGTACCTAGAGTAGTCAAGTTCATAGAGACAGAAAGAAGTTACCAAGGGCTGGGGGAGAGTGGTAATTGGGAGCTTCTGTTTGAGATGCTGAGAAAGTTCTTGGTTGGATGGTAATGATAGTGGCACAACATTGTGAGTATACTTAATGCCACCAAACTGTACATTTAAAAATGGTTAAAATGGGGGGGGGGGCGCCCAGGGATGCCTGGGTGGCTCAGTTGGTTAAGCATCTGCCTTTGGCTCAGGTGGTAATCCCGGTGTCCTGGGATGGGGAGCCTGATTCTCCCTCTCCCTCTGCCCCTCACCCTCTCTCTCTAATAAATTTTTAAAAAAATTTTTTTTTTTTTAAAGATTTATTTATTTATTTGAGAGAGCGAGAATGAGAGAGAGAGAGAGTACATGAGAGTGGGGAGGGCCAGAGGGAGAAGCAGGCTCCTCGCCGAGCAGGGAGCCCGATGCGGGACTCGATCCAGGGACTCCAGGATCATGACCTGAGCCGAAGGCAGTCGCTCAACCAACTGAGCCACCCAGGCGCCCCGATTTTTTAAAAAATTTTTAAATGGAAGGTGCCTGGGTTCAGTCAGTTGAACGTCCAACTCTTGGTTTCCACTCAGGTCACAATCTCAAGGTCGTGGGATCAAGCTCCACGTCAGGCTCTGCACTCGGTGGGGAGTCTGCTGGGATTCTCTCTCTCCTTCTCCCTTTGCCTCTCCCCCTGCTCGTGCTCTCTCGCTTTCTCAAATAAATAAATAAATCTTTTAAAAAAATAGTTAAAATGGTAAATTCTATGTTATGTATATTTTACTACAATAAAAAATACCAAAAAAATAATACGTGCTTTGGAAAATTCAAAAAAGTACAAAGAAAAATATTCTACCACCTGGGCTTACCCACTTAACCTTTTGGTGAATACCCTCAAGTATTTTCTTTTTTCATATACATACTCATATACTTATTATATTTTACTATATTGGGGTCACACTATCCTTGCTGTTTTGGCCTTGCATTTTCCATCTAGTGATAGACCGTGAACATCCTCAGTATTTCTACAGCACGGAGGTTAAGGAGGTAAGCCCTGGAGACAGACCCCCAGGTTTGTGTCCTGGCCCCGTTGCTTACTCAGCTGCCAGCTTGTTTCATCCTCTGTGCAAAGGACATGGATAACAAAAGTACCGAGCACATAGGTTGTTAAGGGTCACATTGGTTCCTAAATATGTATTTAGTGCCTGGCACTAAATAAAGAAAGCTATGGTTTATTATTGCTAATGGTAGTTAATAATCCTCACCTGTTCTACAAGACAGGATTTTTTTTTTAGTGGCTTCCTGAAGTACTTTATCACATAGCTACGCCATACATTACTTAACGAATCTCCTATGTCCAACATTTACCATTTCTAAATATTGGCTCACATAAATAATGCTAAGCGATTTTGCCAAGAAGTCTGGATATATAACTCTGTTTTTTAAAGCAGACCTGTAGAAAGGCAATTGTGAACATGCACAATATAAGATTTTTATTCCTGTTGGTCGACTACCCCTCCAGAAAGACTGTGATATGCTGAGGAGCAAGAGAACAACTTTATCTTTAATGGCAAAAAAAATGGAAACAACCTAACTGTCTAAACTAAAGAAATAGTTTAAATGTGATGTCCACTTATTGGACTATCATACAAGTATTATAATAAATATATTTGCAAAGCCTACTTAAAAGCATAGAAAATGCCTATGATACAGTGTTAAGTGAAGGAGCAAGGAAAAATTATATTTAATAGGATTATCAATTTTAAAAATCATATGCATATGGAGGAACAAAAAAACAAGTAAAATAGAAAGTTTGCATAGTAAGACTCTAGATAAATTGTTTTCTCTTTTTTTTTCTAAATTGCATTTAATGAACATATACAATGTTTATAATAAAAGAAAGTAATTTCACTGGGAAAGTATGATTTGTCCCTATCTTTGAAGCTATTATTGAAATTTAGCTTCACATTGCAAGTAGATCTTTAAATAAGCCTCCATAGTAATGAAGCCCATATTTCAATTTTCTGGCTGAAAATTTTTCAGATACAAAGTCACCTTCTTGACCTTATCTATGTATTCAATGACTGTGGTGCTTGGAGATTTTTACTGTATGGTACTGGAATCAGCAGCAAGATCGGCAGATGTTATTTCCCAAAGGAAATGAATCTAACAGGACTCTGGAAGATACAGCTGCTTCTCTGTCACCCAAACAGAGCCCAGCTGCTTTCGTGAGGGCTGTAATCCAGGGAAAGGCCCTAAATGTTCAGTCATCTGCATGAATCTCCCAGCCTCTGGGCCACTTAGTCTGCACCACGTTGAGCTGATAGGCAAGTTAATTGATCTCTCTGAGCCTCCGTTTCCTCATCTAAGAAGTGGATATAATGCTCATATACCTACTTACTAGGTTGTTGTGAGATCAAGTGCAATAAATCTTACATGATGTTAACTCAGTGCCTGGGACATGTTAGGCACGCATTAAATGTTAGCCATCATTATCCTTACCATCCTACATCTATATTCACTCACTGGTTTGTTTTTTTTTTAAAGATATTTTTTATTTATTTATTTGACAGAGAGAGAGCACAAGTAGGCTGAGTGGCAGGCAGAGGGAGAGGGAGAAGCAGGCTCTCTGCTGAGCAGGGAGCCCGATGCGGGGCTCGATCCCAGGACCCTGGGATCATGACCTGAGCTGAAGGCAGCTGCTTAACCAACTGAGCCACCCAGGTGCCCCTTCACTCACTGTTTTTAAAGATAACAGTGAAGCCTAGGGAGATGTGATTTGTTGTAGTTTAATGGGAAGAGCCATGGATTTGGAGTCAGATGACCCGGATCGTAATAGTGGTTGAAGCACTTACTCATTTAGTGGCCTAGGGCACAACACTTAATCCTTAGAGTAGTAGTGCTGTCCAAGAGAAATATAATAGAAGCCAAAAATGTAATTTTGGATTTTCTAGAAAACACATTACAAAAAGCATGATTTTACTAAAAATAGATATTTTCTTTAACCCAATATACCCAATATTATCCAACATGTAATCAATATAAAATTATTGATGAAATATTGTATATTCTTTTCCTGTATTAAATCCAGGATGCATTTTATGCTGACAGTACATTTCAACTTGGAAGCTACATATTCATCTGAAATATTTTATCTGTATCTCCTAAACTTCATAGTTGAAAAATCAGATTGACATACCCAAGTTGTTCCAACATATTTTTCCAATAACCGAATCAACTGTCAGTTTTCAAATGTGGATTAATCAAAATTAAATAAAATGAAGAATTCAGTTCCTCAGCTGCATGAGCCACATTTTGAGGACCGGTGGTCAGGCTTAGCTAGCGGCTGGCATATTAGACATAGCTCCAATTGGAGATGACAGATTACTTCTCCTCCCAAAGTCACTCAGCTAATGGGAGGTGGCTCAGGGACCAGAATTCGGCCAATAGAATTTCCATATATGGACATTTGAAATTTGAACACTACTCATCTCAAGCCTTTCCATTTTATTAACTGTGACTCACAGAAAGAAATACACTTTATACAAAAACGTGTGTGTATGTGTGTTTATGTATATATGTGTGTGCATGTGTGTATGTGTGTGTGTCTGTATGTGTGTGTATGTGTGTCTGTGTGCGTATGTGTGTATCTGTGTGTGTACATATATCAACAGCCATTATTTCCCAAAGGAAAATTATAATGTGGATCTTTTAAAATTCCACTCTACTTTTTCCTCCTCCTGATTTCCTCCTCTTTCTCCTTCTCCTCCTCTTTATTTAATGCTGGTCATGACCCACTAAAGTGCTTTCATGGCCCACTAATGGGTTATAAACCACAATTTGAGAAAAACTGATCTTAAGAGTCTAAATTTCCAGGCATCTTAAAAATTGATTTGTTTTTTTTTTACTTTTTTAATTGTTATGTTAATCACCATACAGTACCTCATTAGTTTTAGA
Source organism: Neomonachus schauinslandi (assembly GCF_002201575.2). NCBI lineage: Eukaryota > Metazoa > Chordata > Mammalia > Carnivora > Phocidae > Neomonachus > Neomonachus schauinslandi. The sequence goes on along the minus strand of NC_058412.1, from coordinate 23,519,940 downwards.
TGCAGTGTTCCATGATTCATTGTTTGTGCATAACACCCAGTGCTCCATGCAGAACGTGCCCTCTTTAATACCCATCACCAGGCTAACCCATCCCCTCACCCCCCTCCCCTCGATTTGTTTTGTGTTGTAAATGATTATCCTTCTATAGCCACCAATCAGTTCAAAGGGAACAATGTTCTCCCCAATATAAATAAGAAGAATGATACCCGTCTAGATAAGATACAAGGAAACAGATGAATTATCTGCTTTCTCTTTTCTTGATCCATTCAGCAAATACTCATTGCAGAAGCACTGTCGCTGTCTCTGGGTTAGGCACTAACAGCTGGCCCGACACAGCCAAGATCCCTGCTCATGGAGTCAGCTACATGGCTCCCGAAGCCCTTGCTACAGGGGCTTAGCCAAAGAAAGATCTTGGATGCTTTGTTTTATTTTTCCCGTAAGAAGACCAGAGACAAGCCATGGCGCAGATGTCCAGCAACCCCATTAGTGACTCAACTTCCTTTCCATTCGACATGCTCTTGCTTGTCATTTTATAGTCACGAGACTGCTGCCACCTGGCCAGGTTTTCTGTCTGTGTTCCAGGCAAGAAAAAGAAAGAAGCGTTGGGGGAGGGGGGATGTCTCAAAATTCTCCAGCACATAGGGTTGCCAGATAAAACACAGGATGTCCAGTTAAATGTTTCAGAGAAACAACAAATAATGTTTTCAGTCTCAGCATGACCCATGCGGTATTTGAGACATATTTGTACTGAAAACATTATTCACTATTTATTAATACAATTCACATTTGACAGGATGTCTTGTATCTTTATTTGCTAAGTCTGGCAACCCTCTGAGCACACTTCTGCTTACAGTTCACTGGCCAGACTGTGTCACACGGCCACTCCTATCTGTCAAGAAGGCTGGTGAAATCTAGTCATTTTTGAACTTCCAGTCTCAATAAAAGAGAAAGGCAAGTGAGAAGGAAGTTGGTCAGAGAGTTGAGTTGAGTGAGCCCACCTACAGCATCTGCTACAGGTCAGGTCCCCTCTGGACTTCCTTGTAGACCATAGTAGGAAATTTGGATTTTAATTCATGGTCGGTGGGAAGCTATTGGCGAGTTTCGAACAAGGGAGTGACTAAGTCTATTTAAGAAGATGGCTTTGGCTATGTGTGCAGAATGGAAGGGGGGAAGGTAAGCGAGAAGTGGGAAGACCAGTTGGAAGAAACCCAGCTTGTTCTAGAACCTTTGAGAACTCCGCCTAGCCATCCTGCCATGCCCCTCCTGCCTCAGACAGGCCCCTCGCTTTCCTACATGTGAGTTCCCTCTTCTGAAAAATGAAGATTTGGACGGGGTGTTCTCTTGGTGCTTAATGCAGCATGCCCAGAGTGGCATGCAGGTGACATGGTGGCCTTCTCTTGCTTTTCGGCCACGTAGCTTGGTTGTCAATGTTGGCCCACGTTTTGTACTCCTTCAACAGAGGAGTGTCTGAGAGCCATGGTACATGGAACATCAGAACTTAAGATCATGAAGCTAAGATCCTGTGAGAGTCCCACAAGGAAATGGGTAAAAAATTGCTTTTTAAATTTTTAATTTAAAAAATAATCAATGAAATGCATAGGAAAGGTAATAAAATCTGCTACCTCTTAGCAAAAAATTTAAAAAGTAACATGGACAATTTTTATACCCTGACATCTGGGACTTAAAGCAAAAGTTGAATAATCTGATTCCAGAGCTAAGAACCAATGTGGATAAGGGAAAACCTGATTTCATGCTTCTCTCCCTCCAAAGTGGATTTTGTTACGACAAAGGCACTTTGGTCCCCTAACTGCCTCCCTTTCCTACCCCGCCTGCAGCAGATAATTTTCTCTCTCCTTCCTCCTGCTTCTCATTGAATTAAATCAATTGTTTAGTTTTCATTTGGCTTCTCCTTTCTCCCTCTCATCAGATCAAGTGCTTTTCTATTTTCCTTGAGGATTACCAAAATGAGCTCTTAGGGAAAAAAAGGTTTCTCAGCACTTTAGCTTCTGTTCCTTCTATTTATTTGCTTTGCATTTTATTATCTTTTTTTGCTGACACCCCAGGACACACACGCAGTATGTAGAGATTATTGGCTTTTTCCCTTTCTCCTAAACGAAACCTGTTGGTTAAAAAAAATGTGTGTCTCCCAGAAAGATTTATTCTTTTTAAGAGGGCCAGAGATCTAATGAGGGATCTGTATAAGCATGCACACATACACACAGATATACGCCCTTATATAGCTATTTATATACATGCACACACAAATCTACGCATACTTACTATACATACACACAAGCATGAATTCTTTTCACCTTAATAAACTTGGACCTGAGAGGGAGTTTGCAGAACTCCACCAAACATGCAAGCGTACTGCAACTTTAGGCTACAACTGAACTCATAGTGTTAAGATTAATAATACTGTCAAGGAAAATCAACTCCCCCTACCTCCTTTCCCTCCCTTAATGAGCACACTTGGTTTTTCTCATCATTTGATCTCAAAAACTGATACCATTTCTCTTCAGAGTGCTTTGCAATGAAGGGGCAGTAAAGCAATACATTTAAGTGCTGGTGGTGGATCATCACAGCAGAGATGGTCAAAGTGCCCAGGGCTGGGTCCTACCACAGCCCAGCAGCCCTCTCTGGAGCCCAGCCATACCCCTTCCCCCTACTGGATTGAGTGTCCTCCCCTGCAAGGTGAAAGGTGGTGCTTGATGACCCTCAAGAGCTCTAGGTCTTTGAAGTTCTGAATTCCTAAGTTAACCCACCATTAGGCCAAGCACCCCAGTGGGGATAATCCCACCTATTCCTTCCTCTAAATTTCAAAATTCTGTACTAAAACCTGAAACCTGAGTTGAGGATAGGGTAGCAGAATTTGAATTTGAAAAATAAACAATAAGGGAAATCTTAATGTAGTACCAGTGTGCTTTGGCCACTTTGTAAGATTACATGAGCAGAGGAGACCTTCACATACTGCCCAGCCACTGGGAACCACCATAGGCCACCATAGGCCCCCACAAGTGATTTCCAAAGGAGAACTCATCTGTCCGGGTCCCACCAGCCCACAACTTGGTCTTTGACCTCTGCGCGTAGTTAGATGATAGCCTTGAGACCATCTGCTTGGCCTAGTCCTCAGAGTTGTCATAGTACAAAGAAAGGAAAGTGAGGTCTGGGGCAACAGGGTGTCTCGCCGAAAACATCACAGACAGGTGGGGACTGGAGCTTCCATTGGAAAGGGAGTCTGAGAACCTTGCTTCCAATTCCAGACCCACCACTGACCTGCAGTGTGACCTCGGGCAAGTCCTTCACTTCTTTGCTTCTTGGTTTTCTCCCCAGTACAGCCAGGGGGTAAGGTTCGTGACCACCACATTTGTCTCTAGCTCTGATATTCTAAAGCTGGATGTGGAATGTAGCGCTTTTAAATCTGATCAGGTAGAGAGACCTACACGGTAACTCAGGAGCCTCTCCAGAAGCAGGATTCTGCCACGAGGAGCTCTGTTCTTGATGAGATGACAGTTTAAAGTCAGACAAACCAAGAAGACTTAAGATTTAAGAGATGCTTGAGATACAGATAGATCATTCGCCTTCTACACTACCTTCTTTTCTTTTTTCATTTTCCCCCCTTTCTTTCTACAATCGGTCTCTAAAGCAAAAATACATTGGAGGCGGGTTTCCGAGCACATTCCATGGTACGTTATACACAACAGCAAAAGAGTTCTGTACCCAAAGGAATTTGGGTAATCTTAATTTTATGTTCTACTCTTAAAGAGTCATGACTCTTTGGCATAGTAAGGTTCTAAGAAGCCCTGCAGTGGAAGAGCCTGTTTCCTTTTGTTTGACCCAGTAACCTTCCAACCTACTTGATCCCAGAGCTTTGCCATGATACCTGTCAGCCCCCTGTGGGGCTGGTATTCTGTGGCATGTACTCTGGGGACAGCACAGCATTATCCCCTGACACCACATCTAGTGGCCTGTGTCTGTATGAGGCCTTCGTGGGTCATATTGTACACCTTCTATCCGTATTCCAGCCCATTTAACTTCTGTTGCTCCTTAGGTCCCATCTAATATGAACGGCATCATGATCAATCAAATGAGTGATAGCTTATAATAATGATTTAACAGTTTAATTGCAACATGGACAATTAGCCAATGGTGGCAGAATGCTGTGTGATTTATTGAGACAGAAGTCTGTCCATCTACACATCTGTTTACTGATGTTCTTATTCAAAGAATATGATTAAGAGGCTTCTGGTTCAGGATGGTGGGTTACACACACGCTTGTCTCCTTCTGTCCTGAAATACCACTCAAGTGATGATCAAGGAAGGGATAAATTCTGACTAGCAAACAGAACCAGAGGAAAACCATGAACGATTTTAAGAGCACAAGGCTGGTGATGGAGGAACTGAAGCAGTCATAGCTGAAAAGATGCAGGGAGAGTTTAGCACAGAGGAGGGAGCCCATCTGCTGGGAGGCACCACAGCCAAGTAGTGATAAGGGATGCTCCGAAAGGATGGAACAGAGTGAAATTCCTCTGGAGTATGGTTCCCCATATGTCTCCACCCCCTTTCAACCCCAGTTTTCCAGACTAAAGGTAGCAGGATATTTAACTGCAGGGAAAAGGAAAAGGGAGTTCATCTCTAAAAGTTCAGGTGCTAAGACTGCTAGCAGCAGTGTTCATGCCCAGAGTGGTGTGTCCATCCTGCTGTCATTGGGGAGTGGGCACCAGCAAAGTGGCATGGCCCTGACACCTGCCATCAGGCAGTTCTGACAGAGAGAGCAAGCACCATCTATGTGTGCTGAAGTCCCTATCAGCATTCCTTGTCTCTCCTGTTTAAATATAAGGTGCTGATCCAGGATCACCCAGCCTATGAATAGCCCAGCAGAATGAAAAAGAAATATTGGGGCGCCTGGGTGGCTCAGTCGGTTAAGCATCCGGCTCTTGGTTTTGGCTTAGGTTGTAATCTCAGAATCCTGGGATCAAGCCCTGTGTCAGGCTCTGCGCTCAGTGTGGAGTCTGCTTGGGATTCTCTGTCCCTCTCCCTCTGCCCCTCCCCGCACAAACACACTCTCTCTTTCTAAAATAGATAAGTAAATCTTTTTAAAAAGAAGAAAAAAAGAAAAAGAAATATCAACATAAAAAAATGGATCCCAGAGAAAACAAGGATAAATTAGGTAACAGAGGTTAATTTGAAAGATAAAGGTCTTCAGAAAAATTTTAGGCTGAGCAGAGGGGAGAATGAAGGCATCAGAGAAATAATAAAACAAATTTACTAGAGATGAAAGAGGAGTATGTTTTCTGAGTGGAAGAACCCACCAAATGCCAGGAAGAATTTTTATAAAGATCTGTACCTAGATACATTGTATTGAAATTTTAGCAACTCAGTGTTAAAAAAAAAAAGATCTTGGGGGCACCTGGGTGGCTCAGTTGATTAAGCATCTGGCTCTTGATATCACCTCAGGTCTTTATCTCACGGTGGTGAGTTCAAGCCTCACACTGGGCTCCACACTGGGCGTGGAGCCTATGGTAAAAAAAAAAATCCTGAAAGCCTCCAAGAATAGCAATAAAGCTAGCCTCAGACTTCTCCTCAGTCACACAGATGCTAGACAACACTGAAGCAAGACCTTCAAACTTCTGAAGCAAAATTTCTAATCTAGAGACTATAGCCAGAAAAGCTGTCAACCAAGTGTGAAGACAAAATAAAAATATTTCAGATATTCAAAGATTCGCGATGAGTTTCCCCTGAGGAAGTTTCCTAAGGATGGTAGGACTGATGGAAGAATCCCAGTGAAAATAAATTCCAGAATAATGCTCTGCAGGAAGCCCAGAAAGCAGCTGGTCCAAATTAAAAGAGGAAATCAGTGTCTTTGAGAAGAAGGGAGAGATTTTTCAAGGAATATATAAAGGTGTTGGTGATATGGTGTAAAAGACAGATGGAAAATAAATAGAAAAAAGAAAGAAAGAAGGCAGATATAAAATAAAAGAGAACAGCAACTAGAAATTTCCAGAAAGACAAACTGCACAAGAAAGTCTGGGCTCAAACATGAGGCAAATTAAGACAGAGAAAGAGAGAATAGTCATTTGATCCTGATGCTAGAAACATTCTTCATGAAGTAGGAATGTGTTGTTTGGACCTATGGAGAAGATCACAAATATAACCCTTCTTCACTGCACTGGAAAAATATACAGTCATCAGTATATAAGCTCTACTTCCTGATTGTCAAAGTTTAGCATCAATTTGTAAACTAAACACAAGACTTAATCACTCTTAGGCAATGTTGACAATGTGAGGAAAAGCCCAGCTGACCTGGAAGGTGGACGCGGGCAAGGAAGGTGCGGAGAGGGACAGAAGGACTAAACAGCCATCTTCTAGTGAGGAGAGCCAGGAAATAGTGTATAAAGCTGATGGAACAAGTAATACATTTGCCATGGAAATTTAAAAAGGCAAATAATAAAAAGAAAAACGGGATTTAAAAAATCAAGAATTAGAAGAAGGGGTAGAGTACCATTTTTTTAACTGTTCCATGGATGTAAGGAGCCTAAAGTTGTTGCCTCAACAAGTAACAAGATGATCGCCATATTTAGAATCCTGAAGGCGGCCACCAAAAGAACTTAGAAATCTTAAAAATGTTTCTGGGACTTGGAGAGAGGAGCAGGATTGGGGGATAGCTTTAAAAAATTATCACGTGCCCTCCTTAATACTGCATGGAGCACTGGTGTTATAGGAAAACAATGGATCGTGGATCACCACATCAAAAACCAATGATGTATTGTATGGTGACTAACATAACATAATAAAATTTTAAAAAATTATTACTACGTACAGTTCTGGACTGACTTCTGGCCACGTGCATATATTACTTTGACTTTTTGAAGTCACTGAGTACCTGCCCTGTGGCAGGCATTGTGTTAAATACCAGATACTCAGAGGTGGTACCAGCCTTGTAGCAGAAGCGCCTACAGAAACAGATGATGCGAGTTTAGGAGCCCTTCCTTGGGATGTGTTTGTGGAAATTGGAAGAGAGGAAGCAGGGCAGGGAATCACAGTTCACAGTGTATTTGGCCAACCGACTTGAGACTGTTGGTATAGAGCTGCCACAGAGGTGACTTAGGACAAGCCTTTAGAACTTGGGGCTTGGAGACTTGACATGGTTCCTTTAGAATGATAATATTCTAGGCAGGCAGATAGAATTACTGACAGTTTGGAGCTGGGAGGGTCCTTGGAGAGATCTATCCAACCCTTTCATTTTATAGACAAAGCAGGCTTGGTCATGGCAGACCTAGTCTTCCCGACTCAGTCCTTCTGATTGCAAGTTTAGTGAGAGCTAAAAGGAGCTTCCCATTGAGACACCCCTGGAAGCACAAAAGCAACATCTATCACGGACCTACAGAAGCTAGGCACTGTACTGGCCACGTCACGCATGTTATCTAACTTAATCTCTACAACAGCCATGTGAGATAGGCTAGACACATATTACAGTCGACCAAACTAAGGTTTAAAGAGTTTAAATCATTTGTCTGAAGCTTAGAACTAGACAGACAGAGAGCCTGGATATGAATGAGCCTGTCTGACTCCAAGGTTCACGCCCCTTGGTTTCTGGCCCATAATTTGCCCCCTGCTGACTGAGATAAGAGTTACACATCCCTATAGTGGTGACCAACCTAAAAAATAATGGCCATTCCATATTTAATCATTGAACATATCAACGTGATCCACTAATAAGGGAAACATGATCCTGGAACTGTCTAAGCAAGGCTCTTTGATCTGCTTCTCCACTCCCCCGTGGCCCAGCCTGGGGGAGGGTCTGTGAGCTGCCAGGCCATCCTTCTTGATTAGAAGGGACCCCAGGAGCCTCTGAGTAGCCCCAAGCTATTCTGAGCAAAATAAACAGGAAACGGAAAAGAGGGAGGGGAGACAGAAATGCTCACTGACTTTAAAAGATTTATACTGACAATATCCCAAGGAGCTTATGAAATGTATTTTTTCCTTTTTTTTTTTTTTTTTTTTTTTGGAGAGAGGAAAGCTCCTGATGAAGAGGTAGCTCTCAACTAGAGTTTCATTGACAGTGAAAATACTTTAAGTTCAGGCTTTTATTGCTAGTCCGGTTGCACAAAACAAAATTCATATAAACATCATCTCACATATTAGAACTGGAAAAATAATCCATCTTCCAGTCAACTTTGAAAGAGCCCCGTTATTGAGCTACTGAATTACAAGGACAGAGTTTACATGTGTTCCTACCCCCAGGAGGGAGGAAGAGTGGTGCAGGGGGAGCCCTAAGCCTAGCACCTGATTCAGCTTCATTTTCTCCCGCTGGGAACTTGAGTTTCCCCTGGGGGATGTGTGTGCACACACGCACATAATCCTTCTGAGAAGAAGGAGAACATTTCCTTTCTTTTGCCCACATTCCTTCCCTCATAGCTCAAAAACTGGGTTTCAGTATGACATTCCACCAACTTGAAAACATCAGAGTAGGGTCTCAGACCAGCGTCCAGTTGCTGCTCCCTTACATGTGACAGGCTGGCTCCATCCTAACCCCAGACCATGCCCCAAAGCTTCTGGAGCAAGACTATGCTGCCCAGAGATGCTTCCAGGACTCTCACCTGCTCTGGACAGACACACACTCATCTGGTATTGGAAACCCCAGGTGATCCCAGAGTCCGTCCCCAACATGGCACTTCTGCTTACAACAGTAACAACCTAAACACATCTCAGTGGCATTTAGCCACAGCCTTTCCTCATGTGACTGGTGCTATAGGACGAGGTCGGGTCAGTATTGACCCCCACCTTTCCCCCACCATGCCAGATTCATCTTCCTGAAGCACCACTCTGACGACCTCACTCTCCTCCTCAAAAACCTTTTCCAAAAATAAAGTTGAATACCTTCAGCCAGGAATTAAAAGTCCTGTATGGTCTGCTCCCACCCCCACTGCCCTCGCCTTCCTTAGGCCCCAGCCTTGTCTTCAGCTGCCTCTCTGCAACCCAGTGCCTCTACGCACGTCCTACATTTATGCCTTTTCTCCTCTTCCCTCATCTCCCACACGGCCGGTTCTGCCAATATCTTTGTCTTTCTCTCCCTGTAAGACCTAGCTCAGAGGTCATCTTCTTTATGACTCTTCCCAACTGAACCCAATGTCTGCTTCCCAGAGCCTCTGAAAGTGCTTCACCTGTATGTGTCTTATGACTTTATAACCTCTACTTTTGATGGCAGTTATTACAATGACCTCATCCCCCTTGTGGACCTCGAGTTCCAGAACTGTGTTCTGGTTTCTGTCTCTGTCCCCAGAGCAGAGCCAGTGCTTGGATGTTTGCTCAACACTGGCATCCAGGAAATGAAATTTGAGGGCAAGAAAGAGTGAGGAAGGGAGCTAGTGAACAAATGGATTTGGTTCAGCGCCCAACTGCCTGTATTTCTCTCTTCTTCACCCTCTGAGTGCCTGAGCCCTACAGCTTGACCACAATGCACACTGATCGTATTTTAGGATGAGGGATACAGTGGGATAATGAGAAATATACAAGGGAAGGAGCCCTGGTTAGAAGTCCAGACACCTGGACTCTGGTCTGGAATTTCAAATCAAGATGTTGGACAAGTCATTTCCCCATTCTGACCTGCAGTCTGCTTCTCTAGAAAAGCCAGCACATCATATTAGATGATCTTTAAGTCCTTTCTAATTCTGAGTTTTTGATTCTAGTCCCTTTCTTCTACCTCTGTGCCCATGACAAGAATATCTCCCCCATTGTAAAACAGGGTCATAATATAGATTATTTACTGAGGTTTGTCGAGCCCTTTTCACTGGTCTATCTGCCATGCTGAAACATTCCAGCAATCACAGAGGGTTCAGCTTCTAGTGCTTACCCTAGGTCCCCAGTCCTGCTCAGAAACAGTCTTGTGCTGACCTCATCCTGATTGTAACTGGAAGTCACATTTCTCTACTTCCAGAATTTTGCAAATCTCTAGTTCCTGACATAATACCTTCTCCTTGAAGAATGCTTCTGGTAGGGATCCCTTCTTTTCATGTGCATCATTCTCTACCCCTGACTGCTAGTTCATTTACCTACATGGTCAATTGGGTTGTCTGTAGAAGGAGACCAGTTTGAAGCACTCAGGAGTGATTTCAGAAGGCTGAGCACTCATTAGCTAGTTCACACTGGAGGGACTGGGGATCTTGCAATAGGCTTCCAATGCATCAAATGGTCCAAAACTTCAGGGCAGAAGTGTGGCAAGTAAAATTAATGCATCAGAAGGCATGCCCGCAACAATAAAATGGCGCTGTGCTCTTATGCTAACAGTAAGTCCCTGAATAAAGGTTTCTTATAGATCACTTGGCCCGTGCTACTGGAATTAGGCTTGGCTTGCCCCCGAGGGAGACTCTGCCACACGCCGGCACCAGGGGGATTTGTAGGGCTTTCCTTGTGGAGACCAGTTACAGATTCACATGACTCATAGACTCAAGAGCTGAAATAGATCTTAAGAGATTATTGAGTTCAGCCAACCCTTCTCACCCTGTTTTGTAAACAAGGAAACCGAAATCTGAGAAAGTTAATGCTTTGCGCAAGATCACTCAGCTAGTAACCAAAGGATCAGCGATCAGGAGCCGTGAACGTGTGCCCCAAATGCTGCTTCTCCAAGCCACCCACCTCTCAAGGGAAACCTTGAACTGGTCCGAACTATTTGAGATTGTAGAGCCAACCCATCCATTCCAGGGAAACTCTGAGTCGGCCATAAATTGAGTGCCAAGTTGGCTTGAATGTGCTATGGGGAACTTGGGTCAGCTTTTATTGGAACTGTGACCTGTCGGGAGGCCTGAGAAGCCCCAGAGTGTGGCCTGGCTCGTGGGGCATGGAAACACCCTACATGGATGTTGCCAAGATGCCACTGATGTCCTTGCTCCACTCTTGGCACATTTACAGAGGCGGTGACTGCCGAGGCCGTCCGTGCAGACCAGGATGTAAATCCAGCAGAATGTCTTAGCACCTAGGTTACTCTTTGGGGATTAGGTAATACCCCCTCTTTTTCTCCAGTTTCCTGTGAGACTCTATTAGTTGTGCCTGTTATAGGCTCGCAAAGAATCTGTAGCTATCTTCTCTGCTTTAACTTAGAAGACAGTTGAAGTCAAATAACTGATTATTTAATAGGGTCCTTCCTGTATGCACAAAACTGGGTAAAGAACTCTCCATGCTTATCTCAAGTGATCCTTATAACCACCCTGTGAAGTAGGCGTTTTCATTCCCATTTTACAGATGAAGAACCTGAGACTCAAGGACATAGATCTAGTTAATAGGGGAGCTAAGGTGAGAACCTTAGTCTGCCTGACTCTAAAGCCCAAGTCCTGAATTACCTCTTGCTTCAGGCTTTGCTTTTCACAGAGATAATCTAAGAAAGGGGAAGGAGGGCTGGGTGTATGTGAAGAAGGTGAGAAAGGCCTCCAGCATTTGCTGACTTTGGTGCCATTGGTCTCTATACCCTGCTGTGGAGATGCTGCTGGTCCTCCTGTCTGGCCACACCCGCAGAGTCACCCTCTCTGTCTCTTGCCAGGCTCCTTCCTCCTCCTCAACACCTCCGCAAACTCCAAGCACACCATCCTGAGCCCATGGATGAGGAGCAGCAGTGAACACTGCAGGCTGGCTGTGTCCGTGCACAGGCATCTGCAGCCTTCTGGGAGGTATGTCGCCCAGCTGCTGCCCCACAACGAGCCTGGAAGAGAGATCCTCCTGGTACCCACTCCGGGAAAGCATGGGTAAGTCCTTCCCCATGTTCAAAACCGATTCTATGAAAGGCCATTTGGCTTTTGGCTGCAAATTTCCAGAGTCTGTGACATCTACTTAAAACTCACAATCGTCCTTTAATGGGTAGGGTCCAGATTGAGCCATTACTGCTAAGATTCCCAAGGTAGTGTCTCGGGCACTGATCTGTGGGGCCCTCTGGCCGCCCAGGCTGGTGGTCCTTCCAGAGGCCAGAAGACCAGCTGGCAGAGTGGGCCTTTAATGAGTGGCTGTTAAAGATGTTTATTTCCCAAAGTACAGACGGAGCCAAGAAGAAAACAGCCAAGGGGAGTGTTAAAAGGCCAAAATGAAAGTAATTTAATATGCTGGAAACTGGGTTTTACCTTCCATGGCAGGAAGGGAAAGAGCAAACTGCTATAACCACCCAAGCAGGTCCTGCGGGAGTGCGGGACCTCAGAGCAGAGAATTGGTCAGGGATGCCACAGTGGTATCAATTCAGTGGAGGTTGGGACAGGCTTCGTTCCAGAAGCTCTAAGGCTTACAGAGTCCTGAAGTCACACCAGATGCCCATGTCAGTGAGCTCAAGCTTCTCCGGAGATACCCACTTGCTTACTCAGTGATCCACTGAGCCTCCAGAAGTAGTGACATTGGGAAGCAAACCTGAACCAGGGTGTTTCTGTGCATACCTATTTTCCTTATTCCATAAGAATAAATACCATCATAAGACCCCAGTTTTGGGGTGCCTGGGTGGCTCGGTCGTTAAGTGTCTGCCTTTGGCTCAGGTCATGATCCCAGGGTCTTGGGATCAAGCCCCGCATCGGGCTCCCTGCTCGGCAGGAAGCCTGCTTCTCCCTCTCCCACTCCCCCTGCTTGTGTTCTGTCTCTCACTGTCTCTCTCTCTGTCAAATAAATAAATAAAGTCTTAAAAAAAACAGTTTTGAGGAGCCCCCAATCTGAATATTATTATAATCAACAAGAGTGAGACATATTTCTTTGTGATATGTTTACAGAAGAAAGACCTCAAATTTCTGTCTAAGCTTAGACTTAGCTTCCCTCTAAGAAGATACCTTTCCAAAGAGTCCCATCTGAACAGTGATGTTACCCATCCTTCACCTCCATGGTGTGCTGGGTGAGGAGGGGAGAGCACCTGTCTACTGTTCTTCCAACAAAGCTCTGTGGCCTCCTTAGTAAGTTCTTGAAGGTCTCTACCCTACTCTCCTACCACTGACCCGCCTGTATGTAGTTATGCTTCAAAGAATACAAGCTGCTACCATCCCAGCAGGAAGGAAGCCTTGGCTTCAAGAAGGATGCTGTCCCGGTACCTAAACTCCTCTCCATCTTCTTGCCTCTGAAATGCCTCCTTGGGCTCTGTGGGAGGGTCCCAGCACCAAGTGCCTCTTGCTCAGTCCACCGGAAGTTAAGAATGTTGGGCGTCTGTTTTGGAGGGGCTGTCCTCTGGGCCAAACTTCCCTCCAGCATGGCCTTCCTTTCTCATGAGAAGGCCAGATGGTAAGGCCTCCCACCCGTGTGCAGGGCGGCTGTTGGCCTCGGCCACAGCGTCCTCCTGCAGGCGTCTGCCCAGCCTCATGAGCTGTTTATTCTGACTTCTGCCATCAGCACCGAGCCCAGCAGAGACCAGACGGTGCTGCTCGGGGCTGCCGAGACTTCACACCGTCAGTCTGTTCAAGTGTGTGGTTGGGGGCTGGACCCGTTGATGTCATAGGCAGAAGTGGAGTTCAGAGTCTCCCTGAAATACAGGCTGAGAAGGTGCATGCGTGTGAAGGAAGGGCGCCAGAGGGATTTCAGCACCTCCTGAGCAGCAGAGCCTGGTCCCCTGGATAGCATGGGCGGGAGACCAGAGCCCATCTGTACGACGAGCCATGGGGGCTTGCAAAGCTGTTTCACCTCTTATCTTCCCATGCTTGCAACTACTCTGTGAGTTCCCATTTAACAGACGAGAAAACTGAGGCAGGGAGTGGAAATAGGACGTGATAGGGTCCAAAGTAGACTCCAGGTCTCCCCTTTCCTCATTCCTGCACTTTCCAGGAAACACGTAGCCTCTCAGCAGGAACTCAGGGCGAAAGGGGTGGGTTCAGGAAAGAGGACGTGGACCGTGACAGAATCCTGCAACAAGAGATGACCTAGATTCTTTGGTGCGTCCAGACAGATGAGCACAGGGGGCATGTGCCCTTCACAGAGAGTGAGAATAAGGAGAGGAAGGCTGCACGGTGCAGGCAGGCCGTGATCCCCGCCTGAGGCCGCCACTGCTATCAGTCTGCAGGTCCACCCTCCTGGCCATTGCATCACACTCCCGAGGCGACTCTTCCATCACCAGAGTTGGCCTGCCCCCTCGAGAGTGGGAGTTGAGGCAGGAGACGGGAAGCAGGTGTGCTGGGGCAAGCCCCCTGACTTAGCTCTGCCTGGGGCCGCATCTACAGGGGCTCCGCCTCAGTCTGGGCTCCATGCATCTGCGGGCAGGCATGCTCTCACCCAGCCCTGGCAGAGCCCTCTTGGAGCTTGAGGATGAGCAGGAGTGAGTCCAAATCGAAACTAAAGCTGCTGGAGCCAACCTCTCCACCTCTAACCAAATCGATGGAGTGAGGGTGGAAGATGGCAGCTGAAGGGGCAGGCCAGAGACTGCCCTGCCACCCAGAGGCACTCCGCGGCCCGAGCCATCTTGGCAGGCCACAGGGCACGGGCACTTGTCCAGTACCTCGCAGGGCTCCCGGCATTTGTGTCGAGCTGGATCGGGGTTGCTCAGCCTCAGCACTATTGACATCTGAGACCAGAGAATTCTTTTTTTTTTTTTTAACTTATTTATTTTTTTATTCTTATGTTAATCCCCATACATTACATCATTAGTTTTAGATGAAGTGTTCCATGATTCATTGTTTGTGCATAACACCCAGTGCTCCATGCAGAACGTGCCCTCCTCAATACCCACCACCAGGCTAACCCATCCTCCCACCCCGCTCCCCTCTAGAACCCTGTTTGCTTTTCAGAGTCCATCGTCTCCCAGAGAATTCTTTTTGTGGGCACCGTCCTGGGCCTGGCTCCCCAGCTTCCCAGGCCTCTACCCACTCAACGCCAGGAGCCCCTTCCCTGGTTACGGCAACCAAAATATCTCCAGACATTGCCAGATGTCCCCTGTGGGTCAAAATTGCCCCCACTGAGAACCACTGAAATAGCTAGAGCATTTTGGAGCTGGGAGGAACCCTGAGATTTACCTGGTTCAACCTTGTCAATTCACGGGGGTGGGGACTGGGGCCCAAAATGGGGAGGGGACTTGCCCCATGTCACATGATGAGCGTCAGTGTTGGTCGACAAGTGTCTTGAGTCCTATACTCATGTTTATGCACCAACCGGTGTACTAGGTCCTGGGTTACAAAGATGTATAAGGCCCAGTCTCTATGCTCGAGTAATAGTGACTACTGCTAACAGTTATTAACACTTCCCAGATGCGATAACCAGTCAACACTGTGCCCTTTATGTGCATTTTCTTATTTAATACTCGACAACACAGTGAAGCAGGTACTGTTACTATCTTCCATTTCACAGATGAGGAAGTGCGGTGAGGTCAAATAACCTTCTCCGAGGCCACCGGCTAGACGGGTCACGGGGGGTCTGAACCCAGCCAGCCTGACTTCAGACTATTTTTGCCCGTTGCTAGAAGAGCTCAGTTAGGCCATGGTGGTGCGGCAGAAAAATTAGCATGCTGGGAGTCAAAGCCCTGAATTTAGGAGCTGGTGTACCATTCAGTAGTCAGTTCGGGGAACGATGATTCACTGGGTACTTCCTATATGTTGGGGACCGTCCAGGTGCCAGAGATACAAAAGGCCAGCCTTTGATGGTCCTTAGGAGGATGTTCCATGAATGAGCTCTAGGACTTCAGGGGAATCCCACCCCCTAGCAAGCCTCAGTTTCCCCATCTGTGAAATGGGGATGAAGAGGCCAGCTTTGCTCTTGTGCTGTGCAGTCAAGGTGATACAAGACATAAAGGGCTTTGCACACGAAGCAGGATGCAAACGTGATAGGCCACTATTTAAAAGCCTACCCTGCTCTGTTCTGCTCAGAATTGGGCATCAAAAAGGACTGAGACTCATCTGCTCTCCGATTATGGGGGCAGTGCCAGTCTCAAGATCCGGGGCACTTTGACTCCCTGAAACTCACTCCCTTTAAGATCAGAGATGACCCAGGAACACAGTGCTCTGAGTGGCGAGGGGGACAGAGTTCAATCCTGGTGGTGATGACAGTGAGGATAAAAACACAGAACATGGTGCTTTGGGGACTGCCGTTTGCAAACCAACATTCAGCGTTTGAGGTAACACGGGAGGAGGCTGTCATAACACAGTTGGCTGGGGAGAGCTTGACTCATACGCGTGGGCTGAGGAAGGACAAGCCTGAGGCCACTGAGTTCCCCGGAAACCGAGTCGTGAGCACAAGGGGCCACACTGGGGAGCAGCAGCCTTCCTGGAGATAAGGGAGGCAGGGGAAGGCAGTCGGGGAGCCCCAGCAGCTGCTCCCTTCCTTGTCGCCTGGAAAACAGCCACGTACATGAGGTCTTGTGAACCACGGGGCATGAGCACCCACGTCTGCCAAAGGCGGCCTGGCTTTGGCCGGGGTCCCCCAGGGGACACACAGTGATGAGTGCCCGGTCTGCTCATCTGCTCCTCTGTCCTGCCAGCATGGCCACAGGAGCAAGGACGCAGAGAAATGCTCTGTCCAACAGCCCAGCCCTGCTGGCCCCAGAATCCAGCAGGCCTAGGACATCTTAACTAGAAGTCAGAGGTTACAAAGTCCCCATGCATTGAATGAATATGATAATCTCTCTCTAAAGTGGTGAGCTGTGAAATGGCATAGGGAAAATGGTTTGCACCGTGCTGGCTATGGTGGGCGCTTAACACAGGCTAGATGCTTCACTGGATGCTTTTCAGCGCATCCAATCCATGGACCGGGCGCCTCCTGTGTGGTAGGTGTTGGGAATATGCATGCAGCTGAAGATGGCATGGACATGGCTTTCAAGGAGCATCCGGTCCAGTAAGGAAGACTCAGCACGTGCTTGTGCAGATGGCTTTAAATGGGGGCCCAGAGAGATTGGGAAGCTGAGCTGAGCTCCCGCGCTGCCCTGCCTTTCTGCGAGAGCTGATTTCAAAGAAAGAGCAAGCCGCAGCCATTGGCGGCGTGAAATCGGCGCCCTCCTGGACTCAGGACCACAAGCTTAGGGGCTGGGCGGGGGGAGTTGGGGGCTGCAGGAGCGCCTCCATGCCTCCTTCCCGGACACCCACAAGTCTCCCTTCCTCTCCAAGTACACAGCTTTCTCCGGCAGCCCCCGGTGTCTGGGGACTTGATTATGTGTGACCAGAACTAC
This sequence comes from Neomonachus schauinslandi, assembly GCF_002201575.2. Classification (NCBI taxonomy): domain Eukaryota; kingdom Metazoa; phylum Chordata; class Mammalia; order Carnivora; family Phocidae; genus Neomonachus; species Neomonachus schauinslandi. The sequence goes on along the minus strand of NC_058412.1, from coordinate 23,502,851 downwards.
ACAGTGTGTGGAGAGAAGAATTGGGCCCTGAGGGGATAGAAGTTGCCAATCATTTGAATTACTAATACTTGAAAAGATGTTTTAAACCTAAAGGATTCGGTGAGACTTGGGCTTGAGCCAGGAGAAGCTTGTCGGGGCCATTGCACGGCACAAACAAGGTTCATTCCAGAAGGTGGCAGAGAAATAAGGTTCCCCCCAGCACAGAGCTTCCCCTTTTTGCAGGATCTTAACCCCTACTCCCAGAGGAGGCGTGAGTTCCTTCTCCTCTGTCAGTGTCCTGATGGGGGAAGAAGCCAAGGCCCAGAGGCCTGACGTGATATGATGGACAAAGGGCATGCTGCTGGCCAAGCCAGGACTCAGGCCCATGTCCACCCTCCAGAGCGCACCCTCCTGCCGCTCTCCTGGCTGAACAACTGCATCAAGAAATCCTCAAACTCACTGCCCTTGGCTTAAAATCTGCAGCCACTCTCCCCAGGTGAAGAAAAACCCATGTCTGTGCTGGGTACCCACACGGCTGCCACATTAATTTAAACCCATCGGTTCTGACCAAAGATCCCAGCTTTCAAAATCAGAACCATCCTAATGGGAGACCTGCCAAAGTGATTTAATCCAAAGCAGTATTGACTCGGGGACTCGGAGGCGCCGTGTCAGTCCCTGCTCCCCTGCTCATTTGTAACTCCTCCAGGCCTCAGTTTCTCACGTTCCAAAGCGGAGATTCCAGCTGTAATCTGTCCCCTTCCTCATCCTGCAAGGGCAGCCACCTCACCTCAAGGGACCACTCAGGACTGGGGTAGCAGGAAACGATTTTCGCCAGAGTCCCCAGTCTGGCTCACAGGACGGTTACCCCCTCCGGACACAGAGAACTTCTGCTGCCAATGTACAGAACCCCGAATTGTCCTGTAAATAGACTGGCTGGTCTCAGCAGGCTGAGCGAGGTTTAGGCTCCGGCCAGGCAACATGGAAAGATGCCCCTAGACATTCGCTTCTGAAAAGGTGCCCGACTGCCAAGCTGTTGGCCCAGGGCAGTGGGCAGGTCTGGCCAGTGCGGGGCAAGCAGGGGCCCGTGGTATTCAGCGGGCTCCAGCCAGAGTTCTCCTCGCATCCTGCCTGCATGATAAACGGGATCGGCAATAAAAAAGGTGATCATTTATTGAAATTGATGCCCTCGAGTGGCAGTGTCACAATGATTTAATTTCAGGCCCAGCATTTTCTCACTTTCAGAGTCATTCAGAGTGTCGGCTTTTCTCTTTTTCCCCTTGGTCTGAATAACACACTAATAAATATACAGTAAGGGCTTTAATGTCTGGGTGATTTACACTAAAAAGAGAGAGCCATTCAGAGGCTTTAAAGATAATTTTTAAAAGCCTTCAAATTCACACCCGGGCTTGTCAGGGGCCTATTTCCAGGGCACCTGGTCCCGGGAACAGTCATGCAGGTTGGAGTTCTCTGAGCCCAGGGCAGTCAGGAGACTTGGATGTTAAGTGTGCTTGGAGATAGCTCCCACCCACGGTGTGAGTTTAGGCAAGTCTCTGAATCTCTACAAGCCTCCGCTTTCCTATCTGTAAAATGGTAATAATGGGCGCGCCTCACGAGGTTGTCCTGAGAATTAAATTAGATCACAGGCAGAGGAGGTGCTAATAATGCTTCGTCCCTGCTCCTGGCTGCCCCTCGCAGGGGCCCAGCGCCGGCCTTCATCCAGGCTGCTCTGGGCTATGTGGGGGTGGGCACGAGAACAGCCAAGGTTAGCAATTTCATTCCCCCTGTTCTCAGAGTGACTGCTTATGTTCCCCTAAGGCGGGCCCCAAAGTACCAGTCCCACTGGCTGGGCCTGAATTCACCATAATTCTCATCCCTGTGAGTAGTATTATTGAAGCAACTACTAAAATGCTAGTCCTCTCTAGAACACCTATATTTAAAGCCATTAATATGATAAGTCTCAAGCTTTCGGGGTACAAATCAGAATCGTGCCTTCTACAAAATCTGTAGGGCTTAGTCCCATGCAGAGTGATTCTGATTTTATTTGTCTTGAGAAGGGGCATGAGCATCAGGATTTCTAGAAAGGGGCACAAGGGATTCTGGCATACATCAACAGTTAGGAATCATGACTAACACCTCAGCTTGAATTGGTTGGTCACATATGCTGGTAACTTTCTACAATCATTTACTAAACACTAAAGACAGAAATTAAAAAGAAAGCTCAGAGAAGTGAGATGCACTTGTGTGCAGGGTGGAGAGTCCTATTTCCCTCTCACAGGTGGACATGCTAGTGACAAGGTTGTCCACCCCTGGCCTGGTCCTGCCTGTGTGTCCCCCATCTGGAGCAACTGGGTGAATCCAAGGCCGTGTAAGGGACTGGTCTCCACCAGTGGGTCTATTCAAGAAACATCTGTGATTCTCTCTCCAGAATTACTATGGCTTTCAAGGCCACAGGAGACTGAGAAGAATACAGAGTGGACTAGAGAGAACTGGATTTTTCAGAGTCGGAGAGGGTCTCCATCCATCCATCCATCCATCTTTCTATTCACCGTCCACATCCATCCATCCATCCATCCATCCATCCATCCATCCATCATCCACCCACCGCCCATCTCTGTTCTTCAGAATGTCATGTGTTGACTCTCATCTAGGTCCCAGGTTAACAGCAGAGCTGTGGCACTCCTTTTTGTTCTCAGGAGGTAGACACTACACTGTTAATATTCACAGCAAATCTCTGTACAGTGCATGTTCAGGTTACCAGGTGCATCAACTACCATCAATCCATCAGTTCATCTTCACTCTGATCTATGTCATATATATTACTATCCTTTTATAGATGAGTAAACAGAACCTCAGAGAGGTTCAATGATTTTTCCCTTAGTCCTAAGTAACACACAGGGAAGCTCATATCTTTGGGGCCTTTTTTTTTTGTGGGGTGGGGGTTCCTGCTGTTTCCACAAGGAAGCCTTGTAGTTGAACCCTGATATCATGTCTGGCTCTGAGGAAACTGACATCTGTTCTCATCCAATCAGGAAAAGCTCTTCTAGAGAAGACTCACCTGATATTTGGTCATCTGATTCTGAGCCACAGCCCTCAGGCTTACGTATCTTCTTATTCCTCGCAGTGCCTAGCACAGCGCCTAGTGCATAGTAAGTGTTCTTTGTTAGGTGAATGGACACCAGATCAATTTATGGTAGTCTATGATGCAACTCTTCTTAAACCTGACCTCTGAGTCTAAAACTTAAAGCCCAGTCCGGGATCACATGAAAAGATGAAAAGTATTTTTCTTCCCACCCTTAGCCCACACCCAGGGAGACATGTATAATCCTCCCTGGGGCTCAGGAAGCAGCTGTCATAGTGCACCTCAACTGTGAAGGTTGCCACTAAGTACAAAGGATAATCCCTTCCCTGGCAGGTACAACTTTTACTCACGATTGCTTTCATTGATGGGCATCAAAAAAAAATAAATGAAAAAACCATCAGCTTCTGCCAGTTTTGACCTTAGAGATTTGACAGCCCAAGGCTTGTAGTGGGGCTCTTTTGAGCTGGTTGCTTTCCTTTTCCCACTCTACCCTGGATATTTGATGGATTGAGCCCTAGGAAGATTAGAGAATTGTGAATACCTGTAACCCCTTGGCTTGTCAGAATAGCATCTTAGAAAATCCCATGATGATAAATGTCTGTTGTATACAAAAAGAAGTCAAAATGCATAAAAACAATCACTTCTCACCTAAGAGGTGTTTATTGAGCTTCGCCTCTTCCCAGTGGGGAGGGAGATATCAAAAATAGGTGGAGGAATTTAGGCGGTGGGCCACTAGTGTCAAGGAATTCACCCATCCATTCCATCATGCATTCTGTCAACAAACGTTTGAGTCTTACTCTGTCCCAAGCACTGGTTGGACTCTGATGGCTCATCCTGCCTTCAAGGGGCTCACAGTGAGGTTTGGTGATGGATAACAAGGGATAGCTGTGATACTGGGGGGGAAGGGCTATAATGGGTTTGTGTACAGGGTGTGTGCAAAGGGGTGTGGAGGAGCATATGCATGCCAAGTGGCTGGTAGGCAAGCTTGCCCAGAGATGACAACTTGAACTGGCTCTCAAGGGAGGAGGAGCGTGGTCAGGCAGATAATGAGATGGAGGCCTGCCACGCACAGAGGGACCTTGTGCTAGGGCCTGGCAGCTTGAGAAGTAGGTGGTGCTGGGGCTGCATCATCCAGAACCACCCTGCCCCCACCCTGCCCCCATCTGGTCTCTCAGAACGCTCACACTTTATACGTATGTGCCACCAGCTTGCTTAGCAACAGTACCCATCCGCTCCCCACCATGGCAGTCTCCAAACAGACATCTTATCCCTGGACTCCCTCCCCCACCTCCAGCAAAGATCCTGCCACAAGTGCTGGAAGGGTTTCACCCTGGCTCCAGGCTCTTCTCTGACTTTCTCTCCCTCTGTGGTAGCATCTTTCTCCCCAATGAGGACTCTACTTTCCTATAGACAATCCATGTATGCAGCTGATTTCTACCCCAGCACATTTGTATGTTTATACTAATGAAGAAGAAGAGGAGTGTCTTAGTCCATTCGGGCGGCTCTAACATAGTACCCCTGACTGGCTGACTTAGAAACAACAGAAATCTATTTCTCACAGTTCTTCAGGCTGGAAGTCCAAGACAGGTGCCGACTCGGTCATGTTCCGGGAGGACCCTCTTCCTGATTTGTAGTTGGTACTTTCTCACTGTGACATGGTGAGAGGTGCCAGGGAGCTCTCTGGAGCCCTTTTTATAAGACCACTAATCCCATTCGTGAGGGCTTCACCCTCATGACTAATCACCTCCAATGGCCTCACCTTCTAATGCCATCACTTTGGGGGTTAGGTTTCAACCTATGAATTGGGGGGTGGGGAGGCACATTCAGACCACAGCAAGGAGACAGGAATAGTTACTTGGTGCTTACTCTGTGGTGCCCAGCATGGGTCTGAGTGCCTTCCACATGTCATCTCATGTGATAGTATGTTCACCACCATTCAACGAGGGAGGCAGTTTTATTACCTGCATTTTACAGTGAAGAAGCTGAAGCTCAGTGAGGTTAAGTAACTTGCCCAGAGTCATACAGCTAGTAAGAAGCAAACAAGATTTGAAGCCAGACAGACTAGCTCCACAGTCCACATGCCTACCTCCTAGGCTCCAGGCCTCCCTATCCCCAACCAATAATTAAGAAGACATTATTATTTACATAGGATGATTAACCACTGTTTACTCTTCATAAATACCTAGCTGCATATCTTCTGTGGTATATATGTCATCCAAAATAAAGGGCAAAGTTCTAAGGCCTTGGCCCACAGAAGAAGTACATTTTGAAGAGCAGGCAGCCTTAAGAATGGGAACTAGAAAGCCTGGCCCAGCAGAAGGTTATAGAAGGTTAAAGAAGGTTATAGAAAGCCCAGGTAACATGGTCCCGGCTTCCATTTCCTGAAGCTCTAGGTCAGTCAGGGCCTCCTTGCCTGGGGACACCAGGTCTCTGTCGGTGGTGAAGGAGGCAGAACCAGGTGATGGAATGACCTGCTCTTTTAGTTGTAATGCAAAGAGTCTTAGCCACCAGTGCTGATGGCATGTGAGTAAAGAAACACCAGCAGCTGCAGAACAGCCCAGCTCAGCTTTGTAGTCACTCCAGGCCCAAAGCAAATCTCCCTGTTTTTCATTACCTGGCCTGCTTCTGAGTTTTCTTTTGTCCCCTTTGTTTTGCTTATAGCACCACACTCACATGCCTACCTAAACTCCTTGCTTTTATAAGAGAAATGCATTTTCTTATGGTTCAGAGCCTTAGTTAAGAGCCGAATCAACCATGGGAACTTGCATTTAAAAGGCTTTACAAAGTCTACACATGGATTTGGTGCGATGTCTATTCTTGAGATGATCTTACATCACTAAGCTCCAAGAAGGTGTGTTCCCACTGCATTCAAATTACTGATTGCTTTCCCTCTGCCAATGGGTAAGTCTTGTGGTGGCGAGAAAAGGGAGGGCGCGCGGCAAAGACCACAGCTTTTCAACTGGGAGCAGGCTGAGCCCAGGGCATGAGAACCACTGGTGAGGCCAGTCACCCAAGGACATCAGGTTCCCTGAGGGTCTGGGGCCTCCCTGCACCCCTCAGGGCAACTTCGAGCAAACGATGCCACACAGTGGGAATCAGGAAAGAGCTGTATGCTGTGTTGCTTCCCTCCTGGCCCCACTTCTAGACTTGGATTTTGTTCTCTGTTGTATTGTTAACGCTGTGGAATGTTCCTTGAGGTCTTTGAGAACAATAACTTCAGTGCCGACTCCTGGGCATTAGGAGGTCCCCAAATGGAGCCAGTCGAGAACTTGACGAGGGAACTAGCAGGGGACATTGCAGCCTGCGAATCTTCTGCTTCAGACCCTTCAATAAACCCCTGAGGATCAATTCCAAGATCCTTCTTAGCATGACACATGACCCCAATCCGGCCCTCCCCCTCTTGAGCTTCCCGCATTCCTTTGGACCCAAACTTGATTTATCATAAGCTATTCACAGTTGCCTTAACTGAGGCAAGCAATTTCAAGCCCTCATGCCTTCTCCCACCTCTCTGACCACCAAGTACAACCCTTCTCCTCCTTCAGAAAAAGAATCCCTTAGCTCCCAAGCCTTCCTTGGGACTCCAGACCCATTCCCAGCAGTGTTGATTATACCATCTTTTGCACCCACTTCTCTGGTTTGTTTCACTGCTCCATTAGTATTCTCAGCCGTACACCACTTTTGTTCTTTTACATGTCTTTCTCACCAATGAGGCACCCTAAGAATAGAGATGGGCATTATTGATCACTGGGTCTCCACTGCCTCATACAGAGCCTGACTTGCAGTTTATGCTCAAGAAATGTTTATTAAATGAACAAACCTCAAATTAATTGGACCAGGAACTCTTTGAGAACTTGAGATACAGTTTTAAGATAAAAAATACATCTGGAAAGCTCTTGACCAAAATTCGATCTCTATCCTCCATAACATCTCACTTCCTTCTACCCAACCCCAGGTAGAGCACCTGTCCTCAGCCTGCATCCTCTCCATTTGTCTCCCTAACCATCCCACACCACTAGGAAAATGCTGGCATACATCAAGCTTGGAAAACAAGATGGTTCCCATGCTTCCTGATTGCCTACTCTGGGATCATCATAAGCCCCTCCGATTTTCCAGGCAATTTCCTGTATATTTCCTATATGTTATCTAATCTTCCACAAGAATCTTCTACTTGGTATTTTCCCCCCAAGTTCTCCCTCTCCTTAGTTTACTTGTCTTTACCTAAGCACACCGACTCCTGTTGAGTTTTTTTTATCTTTTCAGACAAGCTAGGATGAATTCCAATTGTAGTCTCCAACTGTTCCTTAAATACTCCCTCCATTATTTTGTTTTTCCCTCCTGGGACTAAAATTCCTCCCTGACTGCATGAAATTCTAATCATGAGTCTACTGGATGTTTACCTATAGGCCTCACAGAGTGATTCCTCTGTCTGGACTTTCTTCTCCTGGTCCCTTTGCCTCGAGAGCCTCTTGGTGCCCATTGGGTCCTCCTCTCAATAGACCCAGATGATTTCCATCTCTAAAAATCCTCACTTACCTGTTAACTTTCTTGATTAACTCTCTGCCATGCTGTAACTTAGGGCTGGCCTCTGGGCTTCGGGTGCTAGTGGCATCAGGTCTGTTGTGTATGGAGTTGAGCCAAGAAATGTGATGATTGGCAAAGCCAGAGTCCAGATGGAAATAAAAACTTCTGTCCATGGTCCTTGAGTCATTGGTCGTCTTCTGTGGCTGTGTCTCCAATTTCACATTCCCACATGACTATTTATGCTAATTTGGGTTAAAGGCAGAGTCGAGCCAACAGAACTAGAAAAATATTTTAGTCATAGACTCATCAAGCAGAAAAGAACCTTAAGAGTCATTGAATTCAACCCCTTTACCCCCACCCTAAACCAATGCAAGAGCTTCTTCTAAAACTCATTTGACATCAGCTTACCTGGTTCCAACCAGTAGGATGCTCACCTTGCAAAGCAGACCACCCCGCTGTGGGGCGGCTTTAGCTGCTAGGAAGAACTTGCTAGTAACCCACTGCCTTTGTAATCTTGAAACGCTGTTGAATGGCTCTTAAGAGTTGTTTAATTTCTTCAGGCCTCCTATATCTCATCCGTAAAATGGGAATAGTAATTACCTATCTTACAGGAGCTTTTAACAATGATTGCTAATATGCACGGAGTGTTTACCATGTTCTTAGCACTGAGGTATATGATTACATTTAATATCGCAATTTTCCTGGGAAGTAGTGTTATGATCGTGCATACAAGGCACCTAGAGTCATTCGAGCAGATACTATATGTGAGTTCCCTCTCCTGTTTCACCAGATTTTCACCGTTATCTGGTTGATCTTCCATGTCTCCTCTGGAATCGCATAGAACAAGCCTACTTTATCCTCACAAATGAAAAAACGCCAGTTTTTCCTTCCTTTGAGGATAGTTTTCACGTCTCTTCTGAACTTCCTTCCTCCTCCCCAGGCTAAACAACTTCAGTTTCTTCTACAGTGTATTTTCCGGAGCCACATTCTTCCCGGGTGATCTTAACCAGCTAAGGGGTCAGCAGCCCGCTCTTCAGTGATCTGGAAACCTCTACCCACCAATGTAGCATAAGCTTGGCTCACTCTCCCACCAACTGCTTCCTGCTGCTTGAACCCCAGGCACCCTAAAGTGTGCACCCGCAGAGACCACTGGAGCACTTCATCAAAACCATTTTCAAGACAATTTGCATCTTTTCTTCCTGATGGAGAATCCTCCAGTGTCTCTTGCGAGCAAAGGAGGCCTTTCTTGTTTGCTATTGACATTCCCCAAAATATCTGATTCAAAAAGAAATTTAATTTTGTCCCCAGCTTTCATATCATCTTGCTTTGTTTGTCATCTTTGTGGTCCGCCAACCTTGCCCCTTTGTTCCCCTAATTGCCAGAGACATTTTTATACTGAGTAAATTGCATCAGGCTCACTGCAAAATGAATCAGTTTGGGAAGAGTATGAGCTTCACTGTTGTCTTAAGTGTGCATTAACATTTAGATGCGTTATTTAAAACAGGTCTGGGGTTAATGCCAGGGAGATAGCTTCATGACTATTCTGACTCATTCTCTGCAGCCAGACTCCTCAGAAGGGAACTGAGGAAACCTGAAACCCATTCCAGCCCTGTTTTGTTCTCTATCCCTCTAGGGAGGGCTTGAACTAGGTGAGATCTTTAAAGAGCTCAGATTTGGAAATTTGATTGACACACTGGGCTTGAGTTGGTGATCTCAGAGCGAAGCACAGCCGAGGGTAGGAGACAATGGAGAGGAGAGAGCCTCTTTCTCTCTCATCATACATCAGGTACACACATGACATCTAGGTTTAAGTAGAAATCAGATGGCCAGAAGTCTTTGGCAGTAAAACAAAGCACGCACCAAAAAAAAAAAGACACCAGCCAACCCTCTCTAGTGTAAAAATTAAACAATGTTTTGAAAGCCAGTGAAAAGGAAAAGCTGCAATCCAGACGATCATGTGGTGATTCAATGAGCTAATTCTTTTATCATCAAGAGAGTCAGGTAATATCTCCATTAGTAGCAGAAGGTTTCAAAATTGGAGAGAGTGGCCACACCAGGACAATTGCCTGATTTATGCTTTTTCAATCACCTGGGCTCATAGACTAAACTGGTAATGGACTCCATCCATCAAAAAATTATTCCATCTGGCATCCTGGTTTCTGAAGAAATCTGGATGTCCTCACAGAGAATTGGCTAAATGATATAATGCATGTGAAAGCCCTTAACACAGTGGCTCAGTAAAAGGTGGTCGGATCTGTTCAGTCTGTTTTATGTTCAGAGGGATGACGGTGCGATAGATACACAAGAGGAATAAAGCATCAATTGTAGAATGCCCTAATTGAGATTCCGGAGCCCTGAGATGTACAGCTCTGAAGATTGTGAGTGTGGTGCTTTCTCCAGGGTCTCTCCCAGACACCTCTGTCCCTGGGCATCCCTTCCCTCTCAGCCCCGAAGGCCCTTTGTAGGGAACAGCTCCGATCATGTGGAAACTGACTGGCTTTGTGCGTTTCTGCCCAGTTTTCCCACTAGAGTCTGAACTTCAGGCAGGTGCACACTGTGCTTTCATTTCAGTGTCCTCAGAGTCCCAAACAGTGCCTGACACAGAACTGGCATTGAATACCTGTGTGTTGACTGAACAAATAGAACGCAGAAATACTGCCATGCTGCTTTTGGAGTTGAAGTAGATCATGAATAGGAGTATCTCCCCCCCTCTGTGCTGGGCAGGCCTGAAGCAGTAGGATCCCTGGCCAGAGATAGAAAACGACACATAAAGACCCCTGCCAACCAGCATATTGCCTTAAAATAACAATAGCTCCCATGTGTATAGCACTTATTATACAGTGGGCATTGTTCTAAGCGCCCTAACCTATATTTACGCATTTAAGGCCACAATAGTTCTATGAGGTGACATACCCTTTTTATCCCCATTTATGGATGAAGACACTGAACCTATCGACGGTCCTACAGCTGGAAAGCTGGAATTTGATCAGAGCTGGAATTTGAACCCACAGGGTCTCGCTCCAGAGCCCATGACCACCACACTATATGAGGTAACCTCTCCAAAAGAGATGTGAAAGGAGCTCTCCCCAGGCCTCCCCCAGGCAGTTCACATGCCCCCTCAGGTGACATGTCAAGTAGACAGGGGCAGACACCAGTGAGAAGAGACTGTCTTCTCTGTGTTTCACCTGAAATGACATCTCTACCGCCTACCCAGGGACAATAATGTGCAAGAGAGGGAAGGGGGCCCCTTGATTCAGCTACCCTTAGCCTTGGGGGGAGGATGCTAGGCAAAGCCTCAGGTATGGTGCTGGTTTGGGGAAAGTGAGATCAGAACCACTGCAGGCTTTCGGTGCGAGCAGGAGAGAAGTTCCCTGCACAGCCCAGTGTCCTGAGGACATGAGTAGAGAGAAGGAGGAGGCATGCCAGACCTGCCCTCCAACCCAATCTCCACTACGCACTTAGTCCTTCTATTCATGGGTGAAATTGAATAACAAACCACGAAGGTGAGGGACACATACATAATGTATTACTGGATAAACTGAGGCAAGATGGAAATTACATAGTCTGCGTGCATTCTGCTCCAGAGCTGAGCCCCAGACTCCTGCTCTCTTACTGCCAGAGCCCCTACTCAAATCACTGGACCCTGCTCTCTCCTCAGCCCTGCTCAGCCAGGCTTGAACTGGCCTTGCACATCAGTGTGAATAGGATTTCCAAAAGCTCTAGAGGAAAAGTGAAAAACATCACTCTCTTTTCCAACTGGTTTGTGAAAATATCTTCCTCTAATTGAACTTTCCCCTCTTGCTTATGCCTTTTGATGCCTGCATTTAATTGCCTTTAAACAGAAAGCTGCTTGATCGGAGATTTCAGAGTTACATCTGTATCTTTTGTGCTGAAACTGTTTTACCATCTGCCTCTAAAGCTGAGTATAGGTTGATTTTGATAAGAGCAATGTAGGTCCCACCAGTCTTGCTATAATTGGTTGTCTGCTTACATGACTGGGGAAAGAAAATTATTTATTGATTTCCGATTCAAAAAGCAAATCAACAAACATGTTTCCCACAACCACATGATTCTATTCTGACCCCTCTGTCTTGGGGAGACTCTTCCCCATGGTCACTCCTTCCCCTCTTTCCACCCAAAGCTGCCCTTCTCTTTGTCTTTGTTCATTCATTCATGCATGCATGCATGCATTTAGTAAATACTAAATGTATTTATTATTCCTCTACTACATGCAGGGAAGTGTGCGAGGCAGTGGGAATTGAGCTGGGGAGCAACCAGAAATCACTGCTGTTCTCATGAGGCTTACATTCTATAGGGAGAAATGAGCACTGCATTACTAATGACATGTATCATCATACAGTTACCATAGTGATACATGACAGAGGAGTACAGACTCCTGTGAGCTCTTACAAGAGGAGGGGTTGACCCAGGCTAGGGGCTCAGAGAAGCCTTCCCAGGAAAGTGGCATTTGAATTAAAGTCTGTAGGAAGAGTGGGAGTATGACAGTGGCAAGACTCTCTGGGAGTGGGAACGGCCTATGAATGCCCATAAGGGAAAGAGATGTGAGACGTTTCTGAGAAAATCAAGACAGACTCGTGCTTGTGGGCCTGTAGGTGAAGAGAGGTATGGCTGGAGAAAAGGATGGGGGAAAGACATGCAGAGTGGGGATCAGGCACATTCAGGAAACAACCTTTATCTTAAGAGCCAAGGAAAGCTGCTGCCGAGTTTTAAGGATAGGACTGTGAGTAAATTGGAGGTAGGGCAGGGGTGGATATAGAGACCCCAGCCCAAGGGACAGGAAGGTAGTTCTGACTTAAGAGTGCAGATAGAAAGGAATGGCCTTGTACATATCTATGTACAAGGTGCAATAGGCAGGTTTAGTGATGGATTGGATATAGTTGGGAGAAAGAGGAAGGTATTTTTGCCTTGACCAATTGGGTGGATGGAATTATTCACTGAAACAGGCAAAAATGAAGGAGGCACATGTATGGAAGGAAAGTAGAAAGTGCAGTTTGGAGATCTTGAGTCTTTAGTAACTTATAAACATCCAAGTGAATATGGAGGTAGACACAGGGGTCTGGAGATCAGAGAAAAGTTCTGGGCTGGAGAAAACAAAATTAGGAGTTGTTGGTATATTGGCAGGACCTTGGAGCCAATGGCAGAATATTATATGCCTAGGGAATTAACTGGTAATGCATCATAGCCCTAAGTGTAAAATTTAAAACTATTGAATTTCTAGAAGAAAACATGAGAGAAAATCTCTGCAAACTTGGATAGGCAAAGATTTTTTTTTAGATGGCACACAGAAAGCATAAACTATAAAACAAAATATTGATCAGTTGGATTGGAATTTATCAAAATTAAAACTTGCTCTTCAAAGGATTGCATTTAAAAAATATAAAACCGGGGTGCCTGGGTGGCTCAGTCAGTTAAGCGTCTGCCTTGTGCTCAGGTCACGATCCCAGGGTCCTGGGATCGAGCCCTGCATAGGACTCCCTGCTCAGTGGAGAGCCTGCTTCTCCCTCTCCCTCTACCTGCTGCTCTGCCTACTTGTGCTATCTCTCTGTCAAATAAATAAATAAAATCCTAAAAACTATATATAAAACCAATTCTCACAGAATTGGAGAAACTATTTGAGATTATACATATGTATCTCAAAGGGCTTATACCCAGTCATTTAAGAAATGGGCAAAATATTTTAATAGACACTGCACAGAGATATAAAATGATCATGAATCATGTAAAAAGATGCTCAACATCACTAGTCATCAGGAAAATTAGAATGGCTAAAACTAGAAAGACTGGCCATACCTATTGTTAGTAAGGATGAGAAGGAACTAGAACTCTCATATACTGCTAATGAAAATGTAAGATGGTCTAACCACTTTGGAAAGTAGTTTGGAAGTTTCTCTACAAACTAGACATATACCTACCATACAATCCAGTTATTTCCCTCCTAGGTATTTATCCAAGAGAATGAAACCATAGATTTACACAAAGACTTGCACATTAAAGTCTATAGCAGCTTTATTCACAGTAGTCCCCAAATGGAAATGACCCAGTTGTCTACCAACAGGTGAGTGGATAAACACACTGTGGTTTGTGTATACAATTGGACACTATCCAGCAACAAAAAGAAATGAACTACTGATACTTATAGCAACATGGATGGATCTCAAAATCATTATGCCAAGAGAAAGAAGCCAGCCACAAAGACCACATCGTGTGTGCTTCCATTCATACATAATTTTAGAAAATTTAATCTAATCTACGAACCTACAGTGACAGGCAGGACAGTGGTTTTGAAGGGAATGGAGCAGGACTGACTGCAAAGGGGCAGAGAACCTTTAGGTTGTGCTCGGGGGGTAATGGAAACGTTCTGTATTTTGAATGTGGTTCTGGTTTCCTGGTGTAACAACTGTTAAAACTTTTTAAATTGTGCACTTTAAATGGATGCCATTTATGGCACATAAATTATACCGTAATAAAATTGACTTAAAAAATACCTAGAGAGAGAATCGAGTGGGAAGGCTAAAGAGCAGAGAATAAAGGTAGCTAAAGGGAGATGGGGAGGTGGGTGGACGTGCACACACAGGTTGAGGAACTTAAGTGTGAAGGGTTGGTGAGAGGTGGCAGCTGGAGGGGCAGAGGAAGCAAGGCCACTTATTCATGTCCCACTTGTCCTTTTGTCTGACTTTTGTCAGATACCACTAGTCAGGATGGAGCCCCGCTCTGACTCATGAGTCACCTCCCTCGTGAAGGCTTCCTGGGAGACTTCAGCCACTCTGTTCTCATCTGTTCTCAGCTCTGTGCAACTGTCTAGACTACAGAATAACACTCCAGTGTCCCATCTGATCAGATAATGCCTGTAGGTTGCTATGCTCCATTCTTTGTTTCCTTAGTCTATCAATATCCACTGCTATTTTTGTTTACAAATTGTTTTGTGTAGGTGTTTACAGTTTCCCCAGAAACTGTTCTTTTGCTACTAAATATTGAATTTTTGCCAAAGCTAGACACTTTACAAATATTGTACATATTGAATACTTGTAACAGCTTATGAAGTAAATATCATTAACTTTTGTTTACAGGGAAGAAAACAACTAAGGCTCAGAGAAATTAAGCAACGTCCCAAGTGGCAGAAGTGGGATTTGAACTTAGGTCTTCCTGAGTTCTGAGTTCTCAGTTCTTTCTGAGTGCTAAAGCCTGTTCGTAAGCAATGGAGATATGGCCTCCTTCCAAACGAGGTCATTTTTTATACCTACTTCGTATAACTTTGTGATGGGTATGGTGCTAAGCATGTTGTAGATGATAAACAAATACTGATTTATTCATTGATTGATTCCCTCAATTAATATTTTAATGCTTCTTTAAAATAGCAACCACCTGCCACCCTGGTCTCTTAAAGGGCTTTAAGAATGTCAGTTACTAGGTACATTTTGTCCTTGCTGGAGTGGATTAAGAAATTCATTAAAAGGTCCCCAGACTTTTTGCCACCGCCTGGGTGGGAGAAGAGAAAAGCAGGTCAACTTCCTTCTCTCCACTCATTCGAACTACCTTTTCACACCTTCCCTTCAAAAGAAGCCACAGGAATGTTGGGGAATTGTGGCCACTTCCACTGGTCACCTTGGCCTAGACCCAATGTGTGAATTTCCATGACAGCTATGACCCAATAGGGAATCCCTGAGCAGGGAGTGGTGATTAAAGCCACTGCTTGGTTAGTCTTTCCTCTTCTTCTTTTTTTTAAATGCAATTCTTTTTTAAAAGATTTTATTTATCTAAGAGAGACAGTGTGTGTGCACAAGAGCACAAGGCAGGGAGCAGAGGGAGAGGAAGAAGTAGAAGCAGACTCACTGCTGAGCAGGGAGCTTGACACCAGCTGGATCCCAGGACCCCGGGATCATGACCTGAGCCCAAACCAAGAGTTGGACGCTTAACCACCTGAGCCACCCAGGCGCCCCAGTTGGCCTTTCTTCTGATTGCAAAGTGACAACTCCCAAACTTTAAATACAAACAGATCACAATTGCTAAATATAAAAACTACCTTTCAGTTGCTTTGCACATAAAGTCCCCTCTCTAGTTCTCCCTCTTCCTCTCTCTCCTTTTCAAAATGTTTCTCTCCAACCCTACCTTCTTTCTTTCTGCCTCTCTAATGTCCCGAAAAGGCTGCACTATAGTTGCTTACCTAAAAGGTTCTTTTAGCTGTAAAAAGCCTTCTATGAAAAGACATGGAACTAGACTCCAATTATGTGTCCTTGAGTTTTGCATAATTTAGTGTGAGTTACTGTTCTTTGAACCAGTGGGGGATAGGAATTCATTCATGAATAATGGTTTCCAAAATTAATGAGGATCCAGAAGAGGTACTTGCCTAGAAGGTAGAAAGGCTCTTTTCTTCCAGATTTCAGAATTCATATTCAATGAAAAGCAAGAGTAGGAGGTACTGAAAGGATTGTACAAGCAAGTGCAGAAAGCTTTTGCTAATCTAATTCATTCTTAAATCAGCCTTCTCCATAGTTGAAGGAATTCCTGTTCTCCTTAAGCTTTTCTATCTTGGATACATTTTTTAAAAAATAAGCTTCTTTTAATGTATCAGAGGAAACCAGGGATGTGCTGAAGTTGCTTCAGCGAGAGATGAAGCTGAAATCAGTAAGGCTGGAAAAGGCCAAAGCCAGAATTGTTATTTAAATGTTGAATACCCAAAATTTGCTACAAGTTGCTTATCAACATTCACAAAAGTCAGTGTCCTTTTCTTATAGAAGCTTTTATTACACGGAAGCCTCCTGCCCATGAACATTGGCACTGTGGTATGTGTGTGTGTGTGTGTGTGTGCGCGCGTGCTCGTGAAACGTGTCTTTTTATAGCATGACTTGAGTATCCTTCTTCCCTGACTGTTCAAACATGGGGGTACCTGCACATGCTACTCACATCCCACTTCTAACCTTTTTTCCTTCCCATTAAAATAAAAATACCTACTGAATTAGAATCACCAAGGGAAGAGCCTAGGAATCTCTTTAATAACACATCTCAGATGGCTCCCATGACTGGGAAGCCTTGGGAAACAGAAATTAGAGGGTCTGAAGGAGAGCTTCTCAAGGTTTGTTGTGCATATGCATCACCTGGGGACCTAGTTAAAATGCATATTGTTTTTCAGTAGGTCAGGATTGGGCTTAAAATCTGCATTTGTAGCGAGGTCCCAGATGATGCTGGTACTGCTCCAACCCTCTATGTAGCAAAGGTCTAAAGGAAATGCATCCAAATGTCCACACACAGATAGTAATTGGGGCTAGAGGCGGGAACAAATAGAGAAGGACCTAGAGCACTTTCTGCTCTCCTGGCTCATCTGATGTGTGATGGTAGAAACAATTGTTGGGAAAGCCAGTCAGGCCCCGTGGGGCAACAGTTTCTCAGTACACTCACCAAGTTCTAGATCAGACCTTTGGTTCTGCAGGGCCAGACATGCTCAGGACTCAGCCTAAGCACACTTCCAGAAGACATATGTAAGTCATATATGCTAATTTTTAAATGTCCCATAAAACATATAATGATTGGTGAGAATCCCATCTGTGGCCAGCCAGGCAGTTCTCTGCCTACAAGCAGATCCACATGGGCAGCCAAAATATCAGATTCCAATCAGCAGGTGGCTTGGCGAGCAGTTTGGCCTGTCTTTCCTGGTCCTATTCTAAGAAGTTCTTTCTTCTCTTGAAGTGTTTGGGTTCAGATCATCCCTTCATCTTTCAAACATGAAACCCTCCTAAGCCCCAAGTGCCACGCAGGGCACTGAGGTCACAGAAATGTTAGTGAAAATTGAGCCCTGATTTGTGTCTGGAAGCCATCCTGTCTCTTACTTTTTTAGTATATATAATTTTTACTTTAAAAAAATTTTAATAGCAGTGAAATAAACATAAAATTCACCATCTTAACCAATTTTTTAAAGAATGTATTTAGAGAGAGTGGGAGGAGGGGCAGAGGAAGAGAGAGAATCTCAAACAGACTCTGCAAGAGTGAGTGCGGGGCAGGGGGGGTTGGGGTGCAAGGGGGAGAGGGACAGAGAGAATCTTGAACAGACTCCCTGCTGAGCACAGAGCCCGACACAGGGCTCAAACTCACAACCCTGAGATCGTAACCTGAGCCAAAATCAAGGGTCGGAGACTTAACCAACGGAGCCCCTCAGGTGCCCCCATCTTCACCATTTTTAAGTGTACTGTTGAGTTGCGTGAAGTGCATTC
Source organism: Neomonachus schauinslandi (assembly GCF_002201575.2). NCBI lineage: Eukaryota > Metazoa > Chordata > Mammalia > Carnivora > Phocidae > Neomonachus > Neomonachus schauinslandi. The sequence goes on along the minus strand of NC_058412.1, from coordinate 23,485,049 downwards.
ACACTGTTGTACAACCATCACTACTATCCATCTCCAGAAGTTTTTCATCATCCAAAACTGAAACTCCATATCCATTAGGCAACTCCTCAAGGATGTCCGTGTTGTAGCATGTATCAGAATTTCATTCCTTTTTAGGCCTGAGTAATACTCCATATCTGTACCTACCACATTTTGTTTATCCATTCTTCTGTTGATGGCCATTTAAGTTCCTGCTACACTTTGGCTACTGTGAACAATGCTACTATGAACATGGGTGTACAAATATCTCTTTGAGACTTGCTTTCAATTCTTGTGGATACAGGCATACCTTGTTTTATTTGCCTCACAGATATATTGCATTTGTGTGAAAATGGCAACTCTGCATCAAGCAAGTCTGTTGGCAGCATTTTTCTCACGGCATTTGCTCACGCTGTGTCTCTGTGTCACACTTCGGTAATTTTCACAATATTTACACTTTTTCATAATTGTTATATTTGTTATGGTGATCTGTGATTATGACTTGCTGAAAGCTCAGGTGATGTTTAGTATTTTTTAGCAATAAAGTATTTTTTAATTAAGGTACATACATTTTTTAGACATAATGCCATTGCACACTTAAGAGACCACAGTAGAGTGTAAACATCACTTTTATATACAGTAAGAAACCAGAAATTCCATTTGACTTTATTGTGATATTTGCTTTAATTGCAGTGGTCTGGAATTGCTAAGTCGAATGGTAATTCAATTTTTAATTTTTGAGGAATCACCATACTATTTCCATAGTGGCGGCACCCACATTCCCATCAACAGGACACAAGAGTTCCAATTCCTCTATCCTTGCCACTGCATCTGACTCCTGCTTTAAGCAACTTACTCAGCTATAAGTTGGGCCATTGTCCCAGTGTCCCACCTGAGATGCTCTCATTCTTCTCTGTCCTCTCCAAATCCTGCTCAACCTCTAAAGCCAAGTCAAGTCACATGTTTTCTAAAGTCTGATGACATTAGCCCCTGAGGAGCCCTCTTTGTCTACCCCTGAGACCATTCTTATTTTCCCTTGATAATGAGTGTCTTGTTCTTGAATTGTCTCCCCATTACACCAGGTAGAGGTCATGTACTATGCTTTTTGGTTTTACCTAGCAATAAAAGCAATTTCTCTATGTTGCAACTTGTTTGATAGAAAAATATAAAGAAAAGCAAGTATGCAATCTGAAAAAGGGGTCAAATGCCCAAAGCTTGGTTTCAGTTCTGAGAACTCTGTACATGAAGAAAAGAAACTGAGTCCTGTTACCCCAGAAAATTGTCTCTGGTGGAGACTTACTAAGAGCCTCTGTACCCACCTAGCCAAACATCCTTCCCCTAGGATGTTATCCTCCAAGGCCACCGTCACCTTGGAGACACTAACCCTAAAGATTATCAGGTGAGGAGAGATGCTTCTAGGGGAAGGACTGGCTCTGGGAGGGCTAACCACAAAATTGTAGCAAACAAGAATTCATTAGTTCAGGGGATTGCTTTGGGAGTTCATGTGGGTTTTATTACAATGTCTGCAACCACTTACATTACACAAGGGCTGAGTTTTCTTCCATATCTATTCACTTCATGGTGGATGTCAGTAAACAGTCCCAGTGGGGTTGCTGCTGGCTGCTGAACCCAATAAATGTTACTTTTTTTTTTCCCAATTAATCTGCCCTCGTATGAGTTTGAAATCTTCTCGACCTTCCATTGTGTTCTCTTTAGGGATGTTATCGTACCCCTTGGCGGTCTTATGTTATAGGAAGAGCTGAGCAGTGCTGGAGTTGTCCTCTTAGAAGGATGATTTCTCTGCCACCACATGAGTGCTCTGATGTGGGACATGGCTGCTGTCAGCCCTGGCTTGCCCTGCACCCATTTGTCCTTATGAAGTAACTCCCTGAAGCCCTCAGTCACCACAGACAGGGAGTAGGCAGCAGAGGGCCCCGTTCCAATGTCCTTTCCAGTTCTTTCACTCAGAATGGAACTCCAGTCATGTCAGGAGTGCCTGATCTAACACAGAGCTCCTCCCCAGCCCATCAGAACCAAAGAGGAACTGGAAGCTCTGGCAAGAAGGAGACCTTTAGCACATTTAGTACACCTTCCAGCTGGTATTCAAAGCCCCTGCCAAGTGGTTGTCAGTCTATTTAAATTTTTATGACAGGGAACTCACTGCCCCCAAGTTCAATCATCTCTAGACAGCACATTTGTTCTAGAGCTGTTGATGCCCCCAAGATTCTACTGAGAAAAACCTGGCATATATGTGTAAACAGAGAGGAGAAGCCACCTGCCTGGCTCTGTGGTAACGGAAACTCCCTGGACAGCTTTCCCCTTCCTGATAGTCCTGGGAAGCTATGCTGAGGACTGCGTGAGGCCTGGGCACCCCCAAGAAGATTGGAAAACTGCCATCAGGATGTCCCACCCAGTAGGGATTCATCAGCCTTCCCACCCTGAGAACCACCAAGCAGCCTGGCAGCTCCCAAGTCATGCCCCATCAGGAGGCCCGAAAGGTTTCAGAGTTACTCTCAGCCCAGCTGGCTTTCCTTACCCTGGTCCAATTACTGACCCCTCCCAGATGGGAACCACATTTTGCTTCATAATCCTAACAGAGCTGGATACGTGGGGTGTCAGCAGATCATGAACAGCCTGGGGTCTCTGCCCTGCTTCAGGTCCTCATCACCTCTTCTCTTGACCATTACAATCAGTCACCCTGACTCACCTCTATGCTTCCAGGCTCCTTGCTTCTGCTCTCCAGCCAGCTGTCAAAACAACCTCCTAAAGTACCAGTCCAACCACATTGCTCTGCTCAGCATCATTCTTTGGCTTCCCATTTCCTATGGGATCAAGCCCAATCCTGCTGCCAAGCCTTAAAGTCCCTCCTGTTTCTCCATGTTAGTTCACCTCTGGCTGCTTCCCCCACCCCATCTCGGGAAGTAGCCCATTATCCAAGCCTTACACGAGGCTGTGATTCTTCTTCATCTTCTCCTTCATCCCTCACCCCCACCCACTCAGAGAGTAAGCGCCATCACTTCTATCTCCAAAATATATATTTACCCACATACCTCTCTCTCCTACCAGGCTGGTCCAAGCCATCATCATCTCTCATCTGAATCGCAGCAGGATTCGTGCTTCCACTTTTGCTCCCTTCTATTTCATTCCCTACATAGCAGCTGGAGTAAGCTTTACAAATACAAATCCAACTACGTCATTTCACTATAAAACGTTAGAATGACTTCCCATTGGTCTTAGAATGAAATCTTGACCAAAAGCCCTGTATCATCTGGCTTTGCCCACATATCTGACCCTCTCTCATACCACTCTCTCCACAATCCCTGTTCATTTGTCTCCCAACCACAGGCCCCTTCCACTTACTGCTCCCCTAGACTGGAACACCCTTTCCTTGGCTCTACACCATCATCTCTTGCTCATCTTTTAGGTCTCAGCAGAGACATGACCACCTCAGGAATGGTTACTGTGGCCCATTTTCTGTATCATAGCACTTTGTTTAGTTCCTTTTAGCACTACTCACCATAATTAATGTATTTGTTCCTTGTTCATTGTCTAACTCTCTCACTAGAAGGAAAGTTCCTTGAGGGTAGGGACCTTGTTTCTCTCATTATATCCCCTGGGTCAGTGGCACTGAATGCCTTTCATAGCACTTGGAAGGTGCTGCATAAATTTTGTCAGTTGAATGCTAAATGAATCTAGCCCCTGCTACTTATCCAGTCTTCGTCCTCTGATACCCCTGGCCCCTGCACCTGCATTCCAGCCACACTGACTGGAATTCCATGAATATGCAAGCTGCTTCACATCTCTGTGCCTTTGAACCTGCCCCTGGGCTGGGATTCTTAAGCCACTGCGTCTATCTAGAAAACTCCTCTGATTGAAATCCCCTCTCTTCTCTAAAGCCTTTCCAGCCTCACCAAGCAGTTAGTCCCCCGGACCTCCACGTGCCACAGTCTGGTGCCCATGCTTCTATTCTTGCTGTTATCAACTTGGTTGTCGTGATTTATTTTCATAATGGTATCCTCTGTAAATTGTGATATCCCTAAGGAAAGAGATTATGTCTTCTCCATCTCTCCAACCTTCCCCCACAGTCAAGTACAGAACCCTGGAACATATTAATTGCTCAACAAACGTTTGTTGAAAAGATGAATGAATTAAGTGGAAAAGCAGTCCCTGGATATAAATTCAATAGGCCAGATTACTAATCCCAGCAGCTCCCTGGTAGGTCATCTGAGTGACTCATGCCACTTTGTGTCTCAGGTTCTTCACCTATAAATTGGGAATAATAACTAACTACCTACCCATCTCAGGTGGTCAAAGAATAAAATAGTAAATATGAAAATAGTCTGAAAAAATATAAATTCATTAATTTAAAAAATATTTATTGAGTCCTTACTCAGTGCTAAGGCCCCTGGGTTACAAATATGAAGACATGACCCCTTAAAGGTTCTACTTCTTCACGATGACATTATTGTTAGTTAGCCACCCACCATCAAGACATGTCTACTTCTTACTGTTGTGGTTCTTGGTCTACATCCTTTGTTTTTGAATTCACCGCATAGCCGCATATTCTAGTTTTACTAGAGGTCTCTGCCTGCTTTCCAGCTGTAATCACAGCTGAATGATTCCCTCCCAATCATGGTTCCACTTCAGGAGAACCGTCAGCCGTACACACAGCACCAAGCCCATCCATCTGTGTAAGAGATAATGTAATTCTAAGACAATATTTAACAATGTGGGACGAGGCATAAACTCAATATGTTTTCAGGCACAATAGAAAAAAAATTATGTGCCCCATCTCATTAATCACAATAAGAATGAGGGATGGGGCAGATACCCAGGCTGGTGCTGTTCCCTCCAAGTTAATCTGTCTTAATACTAGGCCCTTGATAAAAAGAATGCCCATGTCGTCGTTCTGCTTGTTCAATGGCAATTTACATTGGGGAGCACAAGATTTATGGAGTAACAAGAATCTCTCAGTAATAAAAACTTGAGTGATCCATGCTGTGTTTGGAGGTAGCTTCTACTGCAAACACTCTCTGGGGACAAAACTTCAAGAGAAGGATTTCAATGTATGTATTGATAAAACTGATCTTATTCACAAGTGCTTATTGGGTTCATTCATTCCCTCATTCAACAAATTTTTACTGGGCACCAATTCTGTGCAGAAGGCTCTGTTAGAGGTTTCAGACTTCACAGGAGCCAGATATGGTCTATACTCTCCAGAGACCCCCATTAGGGAAGATGCAACTCACACCCAGTAATGAGGGTGCCACGTGGACTGTAAGCTCACAAGGACAGAGATGATGTCTGTTTACTCTCCAGCGCATACCATTGACTATCTCAGGGCCTGGCACAGAGAAGCTCATTAAAAATTTATTAACTGACAAGTGCCCATCAGTGGATGAGTGGATAAACAAAATGTGGCACATACATGCCAATGGAATATTATTCAGTCTTAAAAAGCAAGGAAACTCTAACACATGCTACAACCTACATAGACCTTGAAGACGTTTTGCTAAATGAAATAAGCCAGTCACAGAAGTACAAATACTGTATGAACTCGCTTATAGGAGAGGTAAAATTCATAGAGACAGAAAGTGGAATGGTGCGTTGCCAGGGGCTGGGGTGGGAGGACACGGGGTGTTGTTTAATGGGTATAGAGCTTCAGTTTTGCAAGAGGAAAAATGTTCTGGAGATGGATGGTGGTGATGGTTGTAGACCAAGGTGAATAAACTTAATGCCAGTGAACTATACTCTAAAAAATAGTTAGGATGCTAAACTTTATGCTATACGTATTTTACCATAACAACAAGAATAAAAATCTTTAAAGGGCTAGCAAGAAGTCCAGAGACAGCTTGAGTTAAGAGATGTAATGGAGTGTCCTGGAGAGAAGCGATCATTGGGAGTGGATGTGCTTTCTGAGGGAGGGAGGAAGAAGAGGGCATAGAATTGTACTGAGGACGCACTCTGGGGGGTCATGGAAAAGAAGCCAAAGGAAGTGTGGTCGGAACCTGCAGGAGCAGAGGGCCAGTTAGGGACACGGAAAGGGTCAGAGGGTTCCAAGAAGGGCCTTTTAGAGGATGACAGCGGTTGACCAAAGCCTTTGGATGTGACAGTTGGGAGATAAGGGGCGACCCCTGGTAGAGCAAGCATCTTCCGAGCATTGGGAGCATGGCAGTGAGGCTACAATGCCAAGTGAATAAAGAATAAGACATTGAAGTTTGATGGTAAAGGAAGGAGAATGATGGCAGAAACTGGAAGGAATCAGTGGGGGAGAGAGAAGAAAGACTTAGCAGGGGACAGAGGGATTGAAAGAGAAGGAAAGAATGTTCTGGAAGGATCTAGAATGGCCGGGAAGGATGAGTTGGGGACTCCTTCTCCTTTTGAAACAAGAGGGCAGGATAAGAAGATGGAGGAGATTTCAGGAAGAAATGGGTGGAGAAGAAGGAGCTGCGGGGCTGCTGTCTCCTGAGGGAAGGGGGACGCCGAGCAAGTGCTAACAGTGAGAAGCTTCGAATACACCACAGAAAAGTTGAAGAGTTTGGGGATGGTGTCCTAGGGAATGCAGGTAGGCACACAATGGAGAATGGTGGAGCCCTGGATCCAGCTGGGATTCAGAGCCCCTGTGTGAGTAAGGAGACCAGTGGGCCGGCCCAAGGCTCGTGGTGATCTGAAAGAAGAGAGCAAATGGCATATTTGCCCAACAGGGATGGGGTGAGACAGGGTCAGCAGCAGGCCAGAGAGACCTGCTTCCTCAGGAGGACAAGCGCATGGAGAGAACTGATGTCCGTGGGGTCCAGGCTGCATGGGAGGGAAATAGGGATCCAAGGAGGATGTGAAGTCAGGGACTTGAGGTCATGATGAGGGCGAGGAGATGGTTCTGGAAGAAAGAGAAGTTAGGCCACAGAGGAATTTTGAATCTGAAATCATGATCAAGGGGCTGCTGTGTGGAAAGGCAGGGTCCAGGAGAGTGGTGCTGACCAGGAGTGGACACCAGCCAAGAGTAAGTCCGGGCACTGTGAGGTCCAGGGATTTGTAGAATATTGAAATGTCCTCAGGGATGGTGACAGTGTGACGAGGTGGAGACAGGTATTAGATGAATAAGAAAATCAATCACTGGAGTGGGAAGATGGTGTGAAGGGAGAGGTTTGCTTGGCTAGCAAGGATAAAAAGAGAAGGAGCTTCTTGAAAGAGAGCGATGCCGCCATGGAACCTGAGGAGCCCAGCGGACCTGTCAGTCAGTCAGGAAGAAATGGGCCAGGGCGGGGGAATCAACTTCCACTGACGAGGGTTCCCTGTGGGAATGGCTGAGACCACCCATGAAGGAAGGAGGGTTGGAAGGAGAGAGCCGGATTTGGAATTTATAGCTTGAGCAAGAATTGTGAATAGGCTGGACGAGGAATCAGGCCTGAGGGAGGAGCAGAGTCGGGGAGATGCGTGCTGAGGAAAGCATCCAAACTCCAAGGGTCTGTAAAGCTGGTGTCAGCACCCCTGGGAAGGAGGTCCAGAGCAGTCACCGGGTATGGCGTTCTCAAGGGCCACAAAACCAGGGTGCCCAGCCTATGTCTTGGGAAGGGGGGATGCCCGCTTCAGTGCTCCCAAGCCAGCCGCCACCAGCCAGCTTTGTGAACAGAGCAATAAGCCTGTTTTTGAAGGCGAGGGGATTTACTCCGAGTCTTAGACTCGTTTTCTGCAAAATGGGAGTATTTGGGGTAGGCGATCTTCCGGCTTCAGAGTGCCATGCTCTCAGTGTCCTTGGCCTCTTCGTGCCACTGCTTCGGACTGTTTCAATTACAGTGATGACCCCCTCCACGTTCTCTCCACAGGTGGGAGGGGTAGACATCATTAGGAAAAAGTAGAAACCCTTGGCTGAATAATAATGTCATTACGTACTCAATCACAGCAGTTGCTAGCACAAACAACTCCTTCTTGCAAATTAGGAAAAAAACCCAGCTCTTGGCAGACAAATGAGCTAAAGGCCGTGGCGTGGCAAGGGGGACCAAGCTGGACCAGGGGCCCCTCGTCCCTGTCTCAGGGTCCTCCCTGCTACAGCTGTAACAGCCTGCACAGCTGTAACCCTGATTTCAGTCCTGTGACAACACAAGTGTTGTAGACAGCGAGTCAGCATTCCCACTGTACGGATGAAGACATCAGGCAGAAAGCCTCAGGAATCCCCCTTCAGTGTCGTGACCCTCCACACCCATACCCCGCCCCTTCAGCCTTCAAATTCCTGAAAGGGTCTCATTTCAGAATTATTCTGTTTTTTGCATATTTTATATCAATGAACATTTCCTTGCCTAAACAACTTTTCACTTGATGGAGGGTATCTCCTTCTCCCCCCACAACCCGGTCACTATGCTTTGAAACCGTATTTGGACATTAATCATATTACCCACAGTCAAAATGCCATCTCATCTGGAAGGAATATAGCTGCAATATTAGGAGAGCATAGAATAAATACTGAAACCCATAATTCTTTATCATCCTCTCAGCTCCCATATGCACTTACTGAAATGCATTTGGCCAAATGAGAAGGGGGGAAAGAGAAATGAATCCTAAAGAAGTTAATAGTAACAGCATAAGAAATTGTATTTTGACTGATATTATTATTACTTATTATAAGCGATCGTATTGTAAAGATATCAGGAGCCCTCAGTTAGTTTTGTGTTTTTCGGACTTTGAGAAGAGAGAAAAAAAATTTAAATTTACTTTCTGGACCAGGGGAGTAATAATCCTTTTATGACTATATTCATTATCTTAGCCTCAGATGAAAAAGGTGACGAGGGACTAGTTATAACAAATGACAGTACTTTATTTTTCAAGGCCCCTTACGTGACCAAAACAATGTGGTTTGTGGAGTTCCCATGGGAGCTGGGTATTGAACCTGAAGGGAAGACAAGATTCTTTCTTTGGGGGATTTGCCTTCATGATGCAAATCCAGGGCCTCGACACACGAAAGAGTTATAATTAGTTTTACAAAAACTTACAAATCACCAGCAAGTGCTGATTAGTAGAAAACAACAGAGCATGGGGCTGGGCTTACCGAGGAGAGAGGGGAGCCGAGTGAGCTGGAGTTAGCGAGGATGTGAGTAAAGGTGGGAGCCGTGGTCGCTCCAGGTCGTAAATGTCTGACACAGACCAAGGCTCTGTTCACATTCCATCAATGTTTGAGGCAAAGCACAGGCTGGTGGAGAGGCGGGAGCCAGGCATTGCCAAGAGAGGGAATGGTACCCCAAGTATGTGGAGAACATTCCCAGAGCTCTGGTGGCAGTTTTGTGTCCATACGTAGCGGCGATCATCACCACGTTCCAGGCACTGTCGATTCACCATCTTGAGATCCTTACAACCCTGTGTGAGGGGTCGTAATGCAGTGATGGTAAATGGGTGTCAGCCAGGATGGCAGACCTCTTTGGTCGGTTGTAGTTTGCCTAGGACATGTTGTGGGTTGCATCCAGGTTTGGCGAGAAAGGGAGTCAGGGTGGCTTATGGGCATCTGCCATGGACACAGAGTGTTGTGAGATCCATGGCAAATATTTGTCATCTCTGTTCTAAGGGGTGCCAGTTGATTAGATTAGGAAATCAGGGTTCAGGACAGAGCTTTCATAAATTCATAGCTGCTTTTTGTGAAGCTAGGAGAGGGTCATATAAGGAAAAGGCATCCCTTCCTCAAGATATTTTACTTTCATCTGCTATAAAATTGTTGTAATATACCAATTTTAACAGAGCAAGCCACTCTACTACCATCTTCTGGAATATTATTGTAAAAAAAAAATGAAGATCTACAGCATCTGTGATAGGAATGCCTTAGACATGGCCTCCTTGTGCAGGGCACAGCTGTCCACAGTGACCCTGAACCAGGATTGATCGAGATGGGCTGTATTCGTTCTGCCCCACACTGCCTTAATGAAAAAGTGAGGGAGTTGGAGAGTAAAGGCAGTAAGTTTTTAGAGAGCCTTAAAATTTTACCTAAAGACCTTGGATCTGATGTAATAGGTAATAAGCAAAAGGGCTGTTTATATGCATATGCTCTCCTTAAATCAGATATTTGTAGGTTTAGTACCTATAATGCATTTTGTGAAGCATGTTATGCTCTTTAAAATACTTCAGCCAAGTTACTTCATTTGATCTACACGTGGAGCTACAGTAGATTCCTGAGCAAGGAACTGGCATCACTTGGTGGAGAAGCCGTGTTGGCAAGAGTGTTGGCAGGCCAGGGGATCTCAGAGCAGGAATACATAAAGCTTCCCTCTTTTAAAAGGCATATGTGAGGTTGTGCTCTTTTCCTCAACTGGGTTTGGATTCTCTTAACCGAAACTGGAATGTGCGCTTTATATTTAATTTATCAGCATCTCTAGGAGACTTGCTAAATCATAGCTCCACTCATTGGCTGTGCCAGCATAATTAATTACACTGTGTTACCCCGGGCAGCATTTTCCAGGGGCTCAGGGGAAAAAAAAGACTAAACATCAGAAAACAGGAAAATCTGGGTTCATTCTCTATATAACCCATCATGGCCTTCTTCAGTTTGTTACCTGGCTTTCTGCAGTTGAGTGACCTTGGGCAAGTCACTTCCTAAGTTTTGCCCTCTGTCAAAATGAGGAGATTGGAATAGATGATTTTTGTCATTCGGGGTCGCAGATTCAAACTGGATACTTTGAGGTGCGTTTAAGAAAGGAGATTCTTTACTAAAGGTGTGGGCAGGGTAAGGAAACCACAAGGGATAGAGCAGTAGCTGGGGGCAGTAACCACGGGCCATGGCTACCCCAGTTCTGAAGGGGAAGGGGGGCATGGTTACTAGCATCCAGAGAGAGTTGTAGAGAGAAGTCAGCCTTGAGGGGGCATGAGCTTTGCGGAGGGACAGACTGATGATGCCAGAGCAGGGGAAGTAAAGAAATAAATTCCCCAATGCCATGCCCCACCCCCCAGTCTCCTCTGAGGCTCTCTGTTGGCCAAACCCAACCAGAAGCCGAAAAACAAGGAAGCTGGGGACACACTCATGCAGCTCCCATCTGCAGCACGACACAGGGAGGAGAAGGGCAGAGAGCAGATCTGGGCGTGGGCATGAGACACCGAGCCCACTCCCTAAGTCCAGCTCTGCAATATGAACTTATTTGATGTGCATTAAATTAAGCATGCAAAATAGAAACGTGAGAAGAATTTTCTTTTTCTTTCTTTTTTGTTTTTTTTAGTAGAGAATGTGCTAGCAACTTAGGGAATATGATGTAAAGCATGGAGTCCACCATAGTAGGTGAGCAAAATGTATTTACAGAATGAATAAATAGATGAAAGAAAAAATAGCTCCAACTGAGGTCTAACAGCACAGAACGAGACTCTACACACACATACACACACACACACACAAACTCTCTCTCTAAAGAGCTTTGAGCTTCTAAAAATAGCATGGAATTTACTAGGTAATGAGTCGATCCTGAGATTTCAGCCTTGAGACAAAATTATTAAGATCCCCGAAGGGCCCATTGTAATGCCATGTCGCAAGAGCAGGCATACACAGAATCCCGAGACTTTAGGTCTGGGAAGGACTTGAGGGAACAGCTAGCCCAACCCACCCCTTTGTGTTCTGGGGTGGGCCAGTAACCACAGAAGGACCTGTTCAGAACAGCCTATGCTGCACCCACGCTCAGCCCCCACTTCCCCACCACCCCCTTTGGGACTCACCACCTCATTCCAAAGTCACAGCCCACGGTGAATGCGGGAAGGGTTGCTGGATTTTCAGATCTCAGAGCTCCAAATTCGTGAGCCCTCTAAACACCCTCTGTTTTTCAAGCTCTCTGCAGTATTAGCCTTCACCCCTCATCACGTATTTCTCCCATAAGGGCTGACCAAGGTTTTCTAGCTGTACTCTCCCTCACATTAACAGAGAGCCTGAATGGACTAATACCAGGTGTGAAGACCTAAAGGCTTCGGCTGTTCTTTACATTATCATTGCTATAAGTAATTTTAAAACCTGCCATTAATTCAGCATCTCCAAGGTGCCAGGCTCTGATCCAGACCATCTCACGTACCTTATCTCAGCTAACCCTCCCCAAACACATCAGGTTGGGATTCGGCTTCTTATTCCTCATATGAAGACCCTGGGACAGTGTGCCAGACACTGAAAAACCTGCCTAACATTCCACAAGTTAGTGGGAGGCCCCGTGTATCTCTCTGCACTCACCCCAGTGCCTCCCCTCTGCTCTGCCAGAGTCAAAAGCCCTCACAGGTAGAAGGAACCTGCTACTTCACCATCGGGCCGTTTTATCCTGGCAGTCATAGCCTCGCAAAGAGGGACTCTGAGGGCTGCATCACTAAGTCCCGAGGCTCTGCAGGGCACCTCTCAGGGAGCCTCGATCGGCCCCCTTAATATCCACCTAGATGCTAGAAGACAGAAGGGAAATACATTTATCAAGGGCCCACTCTGTGCTTTGGGCAGTAAAGAGTGAAGTCAGTTCTGTTTTTTGAAAGTTAATATTCTTTGCTCTATACATTGCTCCTTCAGATAATGAGACAAGAAAGGGCAAGCAGGAAAGCTTTAGAGAGCATCTTAGTCAATGTCTCACTGATACAGGGACCTCCTAGAAAATGTCCTAACTGGGACCCTCACTGCCCTTCCAAGGCAGCTCATTGGATTATGGGACAACTGGAGAAAATACTCACTCTCTGATAGAATATGCATTTGGCCTTGGCTGGGACAGTTTTGGAATGAGGGGACACCAGGGCCTGGACCAAAGGAGTCCTCGTGGCCACTGGAGCTGCCAGAATCTCAGGAGTGAGCCACCGAGGGAAAGCCGTCTGAAATCTGATTGGCAGGCCTTCCAGTGTTCATCCCAGTATTGGATGAAAACCTTCAGCAGGACATAGCCACGGGCAGAGAGATATTAATCCACACTCCCTTGCTGTTGACGCTCAAGTAACTATAAATCCCCTTAATACTCTTATCAACTAATCCACATCCATCTTACTACTCAAATGGATAGCAGGAGAGACTACACCAAAGGCTGAAATGAGATGCGTGTTCTCTACTGCGTTATTCCCCAACCTGCCATGTGCCAGGCCTATCAGAAGAGGAAACAAGATTGGCTCACCTGCCTCGTTCTGAGTTTACCCACTGTGTCTTTTCAGTGATCCCTGCGTTCTTCTCTAAGTGCTTCCAAACCATCTGGTTAGAAATCTGTTTTAAAATTTGGCCGAGGATCTGCGCCAGTATTACCACTACAGAGTTGATTTTTAAAATCGGAACGCTGACCTACACATCTCATCCGCAACAAGCATCTGCATCACCACACAGCCTTGGGCCACCTCCGTAGCTCAGCCAAGCACACTGTTGATGTTACATCTGACCTCAAAAATCATCTCGAAGAACCTCTATCAACAGAACAGAAGATCTGTACTCTCGGTTTCATGTTTATTAGGCAGAGCCACTGGCCCAAGGTGAAGTCATGGAACTTGTGCTGAGCACCTACTATGTGCCACAACTGAGCCAGGAACTAAAGAAACCCAGAGCTGAACAGTCCAGGCCAAAGTGGAGTCTCGCCTAATGGCGCTGAGTCTCTCTTCCCGTTCCTAATGCCTCTCTCCCACTCCTTTAAAGCAACTCTATCTCGCACTGTTGTCTCTTCTGTCCTCGAGGGCAGGGATTGTGTTTTATTTCTCGAAGCATCTCCAGTGGTGAGCCCCATGTCTTCCATGGAAAGCACAGTTGTAATAATGGCTAACAGTGTTGACGATGAGTTGGGGCAAGAAGACATAGCCCAAAGAAAAATTAATTTCTGAATCAGAAGGAAGGGGTTATGGAAACACATTAAGCATGGTGTTGCCAATTAATATGATTGAGAATTAAAACAGACCCTGCAATACTGTAATTTGGAATGGTAACTGTGGCATATTCTTCCAGTCAGGTCAAGGGTGATATTTTTCATGATTAGTTTTTGATTACTCCTATTAGGTAGATATTTCATTTACAGCCTATACATTTGTTCTTAAGGGTTTAATTGCTTGTGTAATTTATAAGCATTAGAATTGCTGTTATGTAAATGAATTTCCAGCATCCAATTCACCTTTAAGATAATTAAATTAAGTGGGGTTAGTTAAGAACATTAGACATCTATGAAAAGCCCCTGAGAAAAATTTGGTTTGTTCAGATGAGAAGGCGTCCTTCCATGTTTCTTTTTTTCTTTTTTTTTTTCTTTTGCACATTGTATCTCTCCCAGTGCGTGGGTCCTCCACATCCCCACCCCTGGTAGTCCCTGCCTCTCTCCTCTCCTGCTGGCACCAACTAATTTGTCAGTTAAAGGACACATGTTGAGTGAAAGTAACAACCTGTTTCATAAACAAGCTCCTCTGCTTCCAAGAGAAACCAGAGGGACTCGTGTTCCTTGCTGAGATGCTCCTCTCCTCAATTTGTCGAATTGTTTTCCAATTTTGATAGAATAATGTTGCTCATGGTATGCATATTCAGCATGAATGTTAGAATCAAAGCTCAACTGTTGGGTCTAGCAGACCAGGGAACTGAACTTGTTTGTTCCTGCCTCCTGGGTAAATAAGAAGAAATGTCCCATTTTAATAATAGCACAGAGTGGATGAGGGGAGTAGAAAGAGCATGGACTTTTGAGGTAGGCAGATTTGGCTTTCATTCGGTCCAGTGAAGTTCATTCGTTCATTCATTCATTCATTCAGCAAGTACTTAATGAGCACATACTATGGGCCTGGCCCTATTCTGGGCACTGGGGACAAACTAGCTCATTATTCAGGAAAACCTGATTCCAGTGGAGCTTTGAATCAGCACTACATATCTTACTAGCTGTGTAAGACATTGGTTATATTTCTTCAATTCTCTGAGCATTAATTTCCCCATCCATAAAATGGGAATATTAAAAATAAGATTGTTAAAAGAATAAAATAAGATGATGTTTCTCAAACACTTATACCAGAGGTCTTAATCCTGTGTCTATGGATCCTTAGAGGATATGGATGGAATTGAAAAGTCTATGAACTGGGATGGAAAAAAAATGCATCTTTATTTTTACTACTTGTAATGGAAATTGAGCACTTCCTTATTTGTGAATGTAGGTGATAAATCTACTGCTGTGGCAGTAATAGAGGCAGTTGTGATTTTGTCACAAACACAAATCTCATTACAGTTGCTACAGACATCCTGAAATACTATTTAAGCTCATCACTCCTTCAAATTTACAGATGTTATTAGATCTGCCATGAGATACAGTTATTAAGTGCATTAATAAAGAAGCACACATATTACCATATCATAACTTTTTTATTATTTTTGATAACTGTATTTCAGTATAATTCATCTTCTTTCGGACATGTTTCTCTCTTCCGTGGAGCCATATCCTTTTCAGAACACCTGCATAACCAGCTGTCTATCTGCATGTCCTCCACATACCAGATCTTGGGCCTTTCCCAGTCTCAGCACCCGAGATAGCTCCCTTGGAATGAGCTTCTCGGCTCCAGTTCCACCTGCTTCAGTTAACCCATCCTTCTCGAGTCCATTGTGACACACCCCATCATGCCCCAAATAACATATTTGTCATGCTCTGTTATTTTGGGCAGGATCAAGCATTGTATTAATATAACATCTTTGGAGGTGGTTATACATGTGGAATATTTAGCTCAATTAATCATTTATTGAATATCTATTAAGTACTAAGCATCATGCCAAGACTTAGGGATAGAAAAAGAAAAATCTAAGTAAGATACAGACCTTGTTTTAAGAAATGCACAGACTAATACGAGATATAAACATAAATAAATAATTATGGTCTTTTTTCATCTCCTTTGCATATTCATTTGCATAGTTCACCTCTAGTTAATACTTCATCTCTAAATCTTCTCTAAGTGGACTTTTCCTTAAATCCTGAAGATGGCCATTTGTGAGTTCTCCTCTGGCAAGTCTTTAGTCTTTTGGCTTTCTTCTTGGAGCTTGGAGCTCCATTCACTACCCCAGTGATCCCAGTGATTCTTTGGGTTGAGTTGGCTAATAAAGTGATACTCCTCTCCTTTGTTCCCTGAAACCAAAGTGATGAGCTTGGACAAAGACAAGCGCCTTCCCAGATGGAAGAGAACCAGGTTGTGATCAAAAGCAGCCAACTAAATTCACTTTCCCTAAGCCCACCTGGTACTCCCACTTCTGCTGTCTTCATCCCCCTGTGAACATACTCCATGGTCATGGGGCTCCATGAGTCTGAACAACTTGAAGTTCTCCCCGTAGACCATCATTACTAAATGGGAGATATAGATCATGAGTAAATCATGAAGAAAAGAATGTGAAACATGATTTTTTTCCATTCTTTGCTTTTTCATCCAACCTCAGCATAATTTATGAAATACGACCATGAAGGCTATCTGGATTCTCACTAGTATTATTTGGCCCAAGCCAACCTACAGCTCTGATGTGATCAGTCATGTTGGGGGAACTGCTTGACATCCCCTCAAGTAGTGCCATTCTGCCCCAGTGCTGCTGTGATTAATTAGGTGTTTAGGAGAGCTGGTGAGTCACCGTGTCTGAGTATCAATTTGGGGGGTTAGGGAGTGACCCCAGCATTCTGCTGAATACAACAGCGGGATGAAACACAGTTTATGTAATAGGAACTAGGAACCTGATGCAGCATGGTGACAGATTATCAAGAAATAAATAAAAGGAAGTTGTCAGTTGCCTAAAAAGCAGCCTGCAAAACTAAGAGAAGGCTAGTTTAATTATTTACATAGGCATATATTAATAGCACCTGCTTCGTCCAAGGAACTATCCTGGGATTACCTAGAACTGCCTATGAGATGATCCTTGCTGCTATAAAGTTGAGTCTAAGTAGGGCAGACAGAATGTGGAGGGCTGTTGGTATGTGTCTGTGTGTGTGTGCATGTGTGTATAACTGTTGTGGAAGCATCCGGCAGAAAAAAAATAACAATGCAAGAAAATGAGCTGAGCAGAGGAGACCAAAATAACTCCAGTCACACTGGGCCCCTCTTGCCTTTGAATGTGGGCTGAGCTCCAGAAGCAAGCACAGATAGCACACAGCCTGCGGGGATGGGGGCAGACGCACATTATGGCCCCAATTCTATCTGAGTAAAATGACAATTAGAACAGTAAGTGGGCAGGAAATGAAAGGAAATAATATTTAATACCTAGTACAGTGACTGGTACATAGCAGGCATTGAATAAATGTCTCCTTATCCCCTGACTCGTCTACCATTAACCCCATTTTACAGATTAGGAAACGGCCTCAAAGAAATTGAGTTGCCCCAAGGTCACAGAATGTTAAGGCACAGAGATAGGACTTTCGACCTTGAATCCAGGGCTCCAAACACTAAGCCACATTGCTTCCCATTTCACATTTTCACGGCTTAACCATCTCAAGTAGAGTGCTTTCTTTAGCTGAAGCTGGAGTTCATTAATAGCAGTCTTAACAGGGTGCAGCCGCCTTTCCTCATCGTCCAAGCCAGGACTTGGGAAAACAGCCCCACCTCATTATCTAACCTGAGTCCTGTTCCGGCAGCTGCAGATGCAGTCACAGCCACAGAGGCTGTCGGGGTTTGGGGTTCCATCCCCGCCTCCCACCCTCACTTGCCGCCCTGCGCTTGCCACGGAGATCCGGTGGGAGGCCGCCATTCACGCTCCCCCACGTGGCAGTCTGTTTATTTCAGTCCCTTTCAGGCCAAGATTCCAAATTGGCAATCTTTAGAAATCCAATTTTTGTCTACTTTTTTGATGACTCCAAAGTTCAGAAAGTTAGAGCGTTGCTTTTTAATTAATTCTGCTTTTCAGAAGTTCAAAAATGCATCGTCCTGCTATTAACTATCCCCTCTAACTCTACTGGAAAACGGATATGGACCCGTTAGCTGGCATTGTTTTTAGTCATTGTTATTCTCTTAGGTCTCTGCTTCAGAAAAACTTGCATTTTTAAAATTGCTGTCATTTAATTCCATAGGCAGTTGATTTAAGCTTCATTTTTTTTCCACTAAATGAAAATTAAATTAAGCTCATTATTGTATTAGACAGGCATTGATTGTACCCACTTTGGTTTTAATTAAATGCTACTATTCATTTTTTCCTCCTGTGTAGTGCTTTTAATTTTCTTTGGTATATAATTTGGGGTAACAACAATATCAGTAAATTATCCTTCATAAATAATATTCAAAGAGAAGGACATACAAAACACACTGTGAAAGCAATTTGAAGGTATTTGCTTATTGTTTTTAATTTACTGGTAGGATACTTATCAGGGAATATTTTCCATGTTGCTCCTTTGTGATAAAACAGGGCATGTCCATATCTCTCTTATGCAGCTCTGACTCTTGCAGTTAATGGCTGATTCAAGACATCATTGATCTTAAAAATGTGCTGACTTTATGTACAACACTGAAGTTATGGACCAGGGGGTAGATGTTTGAATGTAAGTCTAAGAACATTATCAGAAAGGTTCAGAAAAGTGTCCAGAGAAGCTTATTTTGTTTTTTCTATAACATTGTGAAGCACTCATTTCATGCCATACAATCTCCTGGGTCCTGGAAATGCATGGCATGATAGAGAACAACAGACCTTGTCCTTCTGGTACTTGTATTCTAAAGGGTAGGTGATAACATAATATATACTAACTCCAACTGTCTGAGAACACAGGATTCCCCATTAACCTGCTGACAGTGCCAGGGCCATTCTCTGCAAATCAAGACTTTGAGCGAGATTATGTATTTTGCATTCCCCTCTTCTAAATATATCACAGCGATAGGTATGGAATGACATAACTGAGCTCAAAAATGCAGACACCATCTCCAAACCCAGAACAGAAATGGAAACTAGTAGACGAGGCTGCAGGCCTAAAGAGCTCTGGGGAAGAAAACAGTCCATACAGCTAGGAATTGGGCCCTGCAGAGGTAAATAGTTCTAAAGGTGACCATCCAAGATGAGAACTCAGTGTTCAGTGCTTAGAGCCAGGGCTGACATGGAATAAGCTCTCCTGATCATAAAAGGAGACTGAAAAGTGCCACTGAGGCCACTGTTTTTAGGAAGCTGCAGTCCTATGGACAATGTCTTGTGACCTAGAACTGAACCAAATGTCCAGGGACTGGATCTGATTCTGGCCTTGACGGAAGAGCCAGCAGGGGCGACACAAACATGATAAGGGAGGGTGAGCCTGGCCGGCAAGGGGGGACCTGCTAACAAACACCATCACTCAGATGGAGTCTGGCCTTCAAGTACAAAATCCTAAAATGTAAAGATACTCTAAGAAAAAAGCCTACAATCAATGATCAGGACATGAATGTTCCTCACATTAAAAGAAGTTTTTGTACCAGTCTGAATGGGCTTTAGAATGAGTACATTTAAGGTCTACTCAAATAGATACATGAAGAAAAGCTTCTGTTTAAAAAGTCAGGAAGCACAAGTCAGGAAAAAAAAGCTGGCTGGTATTAAATGAGGCAGGAATATGGAAAGGAACTGACTTATAAATACTGGAAATAAAAAAGACAGTCATTAAACATCAAGTAAAAATCAATCTTTCAGTCAAATGTAACAGCTTGATAGATGGGACGAACTCTGGAATGGTCTTGTTCACGTGGAGAATTAAGGGATCCGATGGTTACACTCAAAGATCCACCCAGCACGCAGCAGACAGAGACTAAGAGATTTTCTATACTTCTGAAAAAAGCAGTTTAGAGACAAGGAAGGTAGAGAGGGCCTTACCTAGTCTAGCAGGATGTCAGAAGAAAGTAGAGGGGATCAAGGACGATACAGAGAAAAATGAAAAAGCTGGAAGAATATTTTTAAACAGATTACATGTAATCAGCACAACATCAAACTTCTCATTAGCAACAAAAGATACCAGGAAACAGGAGACATGGTATCCTTGAAATGCTGAGGAAAAGGAGTTGTCAACCTAGAATTTGAAAGCCATCTGAAGTATCATTAAGAAATAAGGTCAGACCTTATTTGCTGTTCTTTCTCCAAGTCCTTTAGGTGTAGGGTTAGCTTATGCATTTGGGATTTTTCTAATTTTTTGAGAGAGGCTTGGATGGCTATGTATTTCCCTCTTAGGCCCGCCTTTGCAGTATCCCATAGGTTTTGGACCATGATGTGTTTTCATTCTCATTAGTTTCCATGAATTGTTTAAGTTCTTCTTTCATTTCCTGGTTGACCCAATCATTCTTTAGAAAGATGCTCTTTAACTTCCAAGTGTTTGTGTTCCTTCCAAATTTCTTCTTGTGGTTGAGTTCCAGTTTCACGGCATTGTGGTCTGAAAATACACAGGGGATAATTTCAATCTTTTGGTATCAGTTAAGACCTGATTTGTGACCCTGTATGTTGAGAGTAATGAGTATTCTGATGTTTTAGGATGGAATGTTCTGTATATATCTATGAAGTCCATCTGGTCCAGTGTGTCATTCAAAGCTCTTGTTTCTTTGTTGATCTTCTGCTTAGATGATCTGTCCATTGCTGTGAGCGACAACAAGGGAAGGGAGGGAAAATGGAAGGGGAAGAAATCAGAGAGGGAGACAAACTCTGGGCTCCGGGAAACAAACTGAGGGTTACAGAAGGGAGGGGGGTGGGGAGATGGAGTAACTGGTTGATGGGTATTAAGGAGGGCATGTGTTGTGATCAGCACTGGGTTTTATATGCAACTAATGAATCATTAAACACTACATCAGAAACTTATGATGTACTATATGCTGGCTAACTGAACCTAATAAACAAAAACCAAAAAAATGAAATAAGGTCAGGTGGGGGGTGGGCGCCTGGTTGGCTCAGTTGGTGAGACTCTTGATCTCAGGGTTATGAGTTTGAGCTCTACATTGGGCATGGACCCTATTAAAAAAAAGAGGAAGAAAGAAAGAAATCAGGCAGGATGAACACAATTTCAGAATTATAAGAAGAGAGTTTACAATCCATAGACTCTCATGAAAAGAACATTAAAGGATGCACTTTATCAAAAAGGAAAATAAATCTAGAGGGAAAGTACAGGACACAAGAAACAATAGATAGCATGGAAGTGATTAAACTATGTTGGTAGATTTTATAATGTTATAATTAATCATTGATTACAGGAAATAATTTAGGATATTTGATGAGGTAAAACTAAAACTCTTGAGAAAGCAAAACAAAATGGGAAGTGATGTTCAACAGGTACTTAGAAGGCGTGCTAAGTTCTGTGTTGGTTTGGGAGAGGGATGGAAACACTGAAAAAAATTCAATTTAGTTTTTCCTCGAAACAAATTATAGTTAAGTATGTATGTAAAAGTTTAAGGCTGTTTCAAAAAGAGAAAGCTAATCTATAACTTCAGGTATAAATCAGCCAAGGAAAAACTAACCTAGTATATATGGTCAATATAGTATAAATCATAAAGTTAATGTAGTAGATAGTAATGTGGGATAGTATGGTATTGAGCTAACAGAAAGCCAGGGGAAAAATAAAAGAAAGAAAATGTAAAAAAATAAAAAAGATGATGGCAGTTGGTAGAAATAAGTCAGATATATCAGTAATCACACAAAAAAAGGTAAATTGAATAAATTCCCTTATTTAAGAGACAGATTTTCATATTGAATTAAAAAGAGAACCAGCAGCCACCTACTCCTTTTAAGAAGCATACCAAAAACAAAACCAAACATACCTAAAACAAAAACAAAACAAGACAGAAAGGTTGAAAATCAGGAGATGGAAAAAGATTTACTACATTACCAAAAGAAATTAACATCGGAAAAATGGAACTTACAACAACAAAAACTCATAATATTGGTAAGGGACACAACAAAGTAGTAAAAAGGGAATCTGGCGGGCGCCTGGGTGGCTCAGTCGTTAAGCGTCTGCCTTCGGCTCAGGTCATGATCCCAGGGTCCTGGGATCGAGTCCCACATCGGGCTCCCTGCTCGGCGGGAAGCCTGCTTCTCCCCCTCCCACTCCCCCTGCTTGTGTTCCTGCTCTCGCTATCTCTCTCTCTCTGTCAAATAAATAAATAAAATATTAAAAAAAAAAAAAAAAAAAGGGAATCTGGCAAGAAGACCTAGCAGCAGTAAGCTTTCATGTAGTTAATGACATGGCCTCGCTAGGTAGAAAGTAAAAGAAAGATGACCAAAAACAAAGAGGAACTGACAAAGCCCCTGTATCAGAAATTTGAAAATGAAACAGAAAAATAATCAGCAAGGATAGATTTGAACAACAAAATCAACTTACAACATCTTATTATGAACCCAATTACAAAAAGATACCACGTTCTATATCCAGAGGAATATATATTAACACTGATGCCATAGAAAGCATGTCCTCTGACCACAGTGCAATTAAATTAGAGGTAATATATTTTTTAAATTTTTATTTTTTTATTTAAATTCAATTAGCCAACATATAGTACATCATTAGTTTCAGATGTAGTGTTCAATAATTTATCAGTTGCATATAACACTCAGTGCTCATCACATCACGTGCCCCCCTTAATGCCCATCACCCAGTTACCCCACCCCCCCACCCACCTCCCCTCCAGCAACCTTCAGTTTGTTTCCCAGCATTAAGAGCCTCTCATGGTTTGTCTCCCTCTCTGATTTCTTCCCATTCAGTTTTCCCTCCCTTCCTCTAAGATCCTCTGTGCTGTTTCTTATATACCCCAAAAAATAAATATTCCAAAAAACAATAAATAAAAATTAGGGGTAATAATAATAATAAAATACAGTTAAAAACAATACCAATATAAAAATATCCTCCTAAATAACTCATAGATGAAAGAGACAATCACAGTGGAAATTGCTAAATATTTAGAATCAAGAGACATTCAAAGTACTAATCAAAACTTGAAAGCAGCTACAGTGAACTTTGAGGTCTGTATGCTTTCCAAAAAAAGTTACAAGATGCAATTCAACAGGCTACTAATATAAAATTTAACTAAATTTAAGGAACATATAAGGGCACCTGGGTGGCCCAGTTGTTGGGCGTCTGCCTTCAGCTCAGGTCATGATTCCAGGGTCCTGGGATCGAGCCCCGCATCGGGCTCCCTGCTCTGTGGGAAGCCTGCTTCTCCCTCTCCCACTGCCCCTACTTGTGTTCCCTCTCTCGCTGTGTCTCTCTCTGTCAAATAAATAAATAAAATCTTAAAAAGCATATAAGAAAAAAAGTAACAAAAAGTAGTTAATAAAAGCTGGTTCTTTAAAAATAAAAAACTTAAATAAGACAAAAAAGAAAAAGGAAAACCAGGCAATAACTACAGCTACAGTAAAATTTTAAAAATAAGTGAATTCAATAAACAATTTTATGTCAATAAATTTGAAAACTTAGATGAAATGCATAATTTTCTAGAAACAGATAAATTAGCAACATTGACTCAAGAAGAAATAGAAACTCCAAATAAACTGATATGCATTAATGAAAAAGAATCAATAATCAACCCCTCTGACATTCTGCCTATGACACCAGATTCAGATGGTTTTATAGGCAAGCTTTTTTATTCCTCCAAGAAAAAGATAAATAATCCTATCTTTTACCAACTATTTCTCATTTAATATGGCCAGCATATTCTTGATAACAAAACTGACAATAAAGGAACACTTTAGGCCAATCTCATTTAATACCATAAATCCTAAATAAAATACACAAGGAACTAAATGCAGTGTATTAAAAAAGCATATAGCTATAGATAAAACATGACCCATTATGATTTGTCCCAGGAATACAAAGATAGATCAACAGAAAACTTACTAAGTAGGCAAAGCCTTTTTATGCATCTGCCTACCTATCTGCCTTCCTATCTATCTGAGTATTTACCCCCATAATAATAATATAAAAACATTCATGAAATAGAAAAACACCGAAGTCAAGATAGTGACTACACCTATGAAGAGAGGGGGAAAAAAAAAGATAGGATTCAGAAGAAATACATAGAGGGACTTCAACTTAAAATATATGTTATTACGTTAAACAAAATCTAAAGCAAAAATGGTAACAACTAATTATTTGATAAAACTGACTTGGGTACATGGGTATGACATCCTTCTCTAAGTGTTTCTATATATGTTGAAAATATTTCACAATTAAAAACAAAATGTTATTTGGAGGTCAGGGGCTTCTCAAACCTGGATGTGCCTGTGAATCACCTGAGAATCTTGTTAAAATGCAAATTCCTATTTTTGAACTGTATACTTCTAGGGTTAAGAAACTAAAACATTTTGCAGACGAGCACCTCCTTTTATGAAACCAAGGCCCTGAGCATAGGGCAATTTTCTGCACTCACGGCGTGCCGTCCAGTGGTATATCTTCTACCACTAGTGATACCTTTCCAAGCCCAGAGAGAGCATTTATGTTCTAACGCTGCTGGGGTTTTCATTTCCAATACTGGTCTCAAACCAGGACTGTCTCAGGGGAAAGAGGCAGTGACGGGTCAGAATTTACCCAGCAGTTATTCTAAAGGTTGAGGCTTTGTCCACTTGAGTCTGTGGTCACGGACAGGAAGGGAAAGCCACAACTGGCTTGATTAGGTTTTCTAACAGGCACACTGCCCTGACCATATTCTTTCTTCTAAGGCAGGTAGGAGGTGGGGCACTTAATTTATTTCTTTGTGGGTAGAACTAAGGCTTAAGAGCCTTTGAAAATCAATCTACAAGTCATTCTGTCACTGGGTTTTAAATAGTACCTTGACCCTCTTTCCTGAATATAAAGTAACTATTGTATCAATAGTCCTTCCTTTTACTTATCACTCTTCTGGGCAGGAAAGCTGTGAACCATGTAAAGAGAAAAATGACAGCTGGAGAAGAGTCCCAGAAAACCATATTTAAGGTATACAAAGAAGAAAACTTTAGATTCAAAAACTATTAAAACTGAAAAGACCTTAGAGGCAGTGCGTCCAAGACCATTTTTAGGTGAAGAAATTGAAGCCAAAAGAAATCTCTTTGCCAAAGTCAGAGATTCCTGAAAGCCAAAGAAAGACATGGACCTAGCGTCCAGCAGGGACAGAATAATCAGTTAAGGTGGGCCTTTATTTGTGCAATGTGTGCTGATAAAATAGTTCGTATAAATTGATTTTTGGTAAAATCAAATTATATGTGAAGTCTATTATGGGAGCTTGCAGTTTGTAGGAATGTTATGATAAAGACTGAAACAATTTTTTTCCCTTCCCCATTGCTCTTCTATTTTAAATCGGGGTTAATCTACAGGGGAGTTGCTTTAAACCAACTATATTGGCAATTCAGTGAATTCTTACTGCTGGAGTTTTTTTCTTACTAAGATGGGAATGATGAGATAGTAAAAGTTGAAACACTGAACTACAGATCAGGAATCCAAGTTCCGGCCCAGATCTACCACTACCCAGCTGTGTGTCGTGGATGAATCACTGTTTCCTCACCAGCCGTTCTAGAATTATCTCTAAGACCTCCCCTTCACTAAATGGGTAGCTGATCCTCCGACATAGGAGCGCAGGCTCCTGTTGGATGAATACACCCATGTGCTATGTGGGGTGACCCAAAGGACCACGTCGAACCTCTTTTTCCCACTTTAAGACCTCGATGTTCAAAGTGTGGCTCTTGCCCGGCAGCGGCGGCAACAGCAGCACCTGGGAGCTCATTAGAAAAGCAGAATCTCAGGCCCGGCTCAGACCTGCCAAATCAGAATCTGTGTTTTAAAAAGGTCTTTAGGAGATTCATACACACATTTAAGTTTGAGAAGCGATTAGCTGAGGACACCTCCAATTTCCCAGATGACGGATGGCTCTTCATTGAGCTTCTGCACTGCCCACTTTTGCATCCACCTGTGTGCAGACAGAGTGCCTGTAGGGCTCCTGCCCGTCCCAGGCAGCCCCACTCCTGCTTTCCTTCCAGTTCTGACTGGTCTCCCTTCTGGGCTGGTATGTAAAGGAAGTGGGTAGGTTGACTGACAACAGCAAGAAACGTCAACATGTCCCTCGGGCAAGGGAACAGTAAAAAGCAGAGACAAGAAATATAAACAGACAACCTGGGACCTGTTAGTTTAGAGATAAACAGTTCCATACAACACCGCAAACTTTGAAAATACTTACAAGAGAGGGGTTAAGTTATGTCTATTTAAGGAGTTGTTACATGAGTTTTTCTAGCTCAAGAAGAAAAAGCACAAAAGACCAACAAATAAAAGAAAAATAAGAATATGAACAGGCAATTCACAAAAAAGAAGGTAGAATGGTCAATAAATTTGTGAAAAGATGCCCAACCTCAGGAAATTCAAATTGAAGGAAAAAATACCATTTCACACCTCTTCATATAAGTTTTATTCTTTTTAAAGTAACATTTTACTTTTATTTGTGAAATATTGCAGACATACAGAAAATAATATACCAAGTATAACAAACACCCATGTACCCACCACTTGAAATTAATGTTAACGTTTTGCCCTATTTGCTTTGGTTTCCTCCCCTCTTTTTTTTTTTTTTTTAAAGATTTTATTTATTTATTTGAGACAGAGAGAATGAGAGAGAGAGAACACATGAGAGGGGATAGGGTCAGAGGACGAAGCAGACTCCCTGCCAAGCAGGGAGCCCGATGCGGGACTCGATCCAGGGACTCCAGGATCATGACCTGAGCTGAAGGCAGTCGCTTAACCAACTGAGCCACCCAGGCGCCCCCTCCCCTCTTTTTAATAAAAGTAAAGCCATGGTCCATTTCCCCTTTGCCCTCCCCCACTCCCCCATTATTCTCCTAAAGTTGCTGAGTGTTATCCCACATGAGACTTTATATTTTGCCTATGTATGAATGTGTGCATAGCCAATCCATATTCTTGTTTTGATCACACTGTATGTATCTTTTGGAACTTGTGTTTCTTTACTTGGCATTATTTTTGGGATTTTTCTTTTTGAAGAAATGTATAGAGTTCATTCATTCTTTTTAAACTGCTGTTTAGTATTTAACTGAATGAGTAAAACACTGAGGAACCATCAGGTTGAAGAGAATGAGAAGGCTGTTTAGAAAAAAAAACAAATTTTAGTTATGTGTCTATTGTGTTTTGGTCAAAAATTTTCTGTACTGCATCGCAAGAATCCCATGTCCCTTCTCCTGATCTAAACCTATGCCTTCTGCCCCTGAGAATACTCTGTCCACACCTTCTTAACTTCTCCCAAGGTCACTGCCAACAGAAACACCCCTGCCTCTAGGTGGTGGTCGAAGGGCAGAGACCCGCTGACCCACAGGGTCCACAACCACCCCACCTCACATTCCCCTGTCTTACCCCATGGTCTGCAGTCAAAGTGCCAGGGATTAGAGAAGGCCCAGTTCCTCTGCACCAAACAGTACATGGAGAAAATGCAAACACTTTATTGCTACAATTTATCCTAAAGGAGATTTGCAAAGCTGCGTGCCTGATTTATGGTGTGACATCCAGAGATTTCATACACTGTATTTCTCATTTATGGGCCTCAATTTAGTTAAGAGAAAAGAAGCTTTCTAGAGCAAAAACACCCTAAAGCTTTGGTAAAATGGGATATTTAATTAATCCCAAAATCACCAAGCAGGTAAAGAGGGAGTTTCAGACCAGTGTGTTCAAGCGTCCCCTGGGCCTCCTGATTAGCTCTCTCCTAGGTCTTTCTTGGTCTTGGCAACAGAGTTGTGCACTGAGGAAGACCGAGGCTGTGCTTAAGGGCTCGCATCTGACAATCTCTGCAGCTCTTGAGCCTAGGGAGCTCAGGGTGGAATCTTACCCCTAAAAAACCTGGTGGTGTAAATGGATTTGCATTTGCAAATGACTCACTCCTAATTGTTCTGTGGAGACTTAGAGCACAAAATAAATCCTCTAAAGGTCAGCGGAGAGTAAGAGGGTAGTGGAAAGAACGCAGTGGCCTCCCAGCGGGGAGGCAAGTCCTCCACCTCTCCGTGGCTCTTTCCACATGCACACCCAGGTGACAGCACCTGCCCTAGCTTTTCTGGAAGGAGCTTGTTTGACACATGGCAGATAAGGGATGTGAGAGCTGTCTTCAGGCTACAACACACTTTACACGAAATAAGGATCATTATACTCATGTGTATAGTATAAGGCTGACTCTGAATAAGGACTATGGAGTGAGAACTGTCTTTCCCCCAAGATCAGAGGAAGAAGACAGGTACCATATTCATATATGTGTTTATGTTTTATATGTATGACCATGTTTATGTTCATGTGTGTTTTATTCATATTTGTGATTTTAATATTCATATTTCTATCTATTCGGTCTGGAGCCAGAAGCAGGGAGCCTGGGGATCTCCGCAAAGCTAAAAGTGACACAGTGTCTTCATTTCTTATGGATGGAGAAACATATATCAAGCAGAGCAGCACTTTCCACAGCTTATCAATATTGAACTCAGACTGGAGAAAATAGTCTTTTTCTCTTTTTTGTTTAAAATCAATGTTTTATCTCCTGGCAAAAGACCTTCACTGGCCTTGCCTATGTGCTCCTGCACAGCGCCTCCCACTAAAACCCAAGCTACTAAATCACATTCAAATTCAGCTCCATGCGCGGACCGCCGACCTCATGCTAGCTAGCCGGGTAAGCAATTTGCCCTAAGTCATCCAGCCACATCTGAAGTGCTCACATTTCTTGTGGCCCCTTACCACATAGAGCCCTCCACACCCCCTTGTCTACCGTCGCTGCTCCTCTAACGCTTGGAGCTAGTTAGGATCTATCGCCCTCAGAACAGCTGTGTCCCAGAGCAGGAAAAGCTGGGACCTTTGAAAGATCACCCTTTTAGTGGCTGATCTTCAAAATCGGGGACGCACTCCGGGTTATTAAAAATCCTACGATGTATCTAGTGTAACCGCCCGATCCCGAGGGTGGGAACTCACAGACTCACTTGGCTGGCAAGGAAAGAAAATTGACATCAATGGAACACGCGTTGTGTGACAGGCACTCTCCGAGGCGATTTCATGGTTTCCATCTTCCTAAACCCTTGCCACAATTAGAGAGTAAAGTAAGGCGATTTATCTTAGGAGATGGAATCTCAGAACTGCTCAGCGTGTGCCCCAAACCACACGGCTGGCCCGTAGCCGAGCAGCTTTGTCTGCAGCATGCTGCTGCCTCTGGCGAGTGGGATAAGGTGGCCCCGGCATGATAATGACAACTCTAATGTCCTGGTCCCCTGGCTCGTTCCAGCCTCTGTGACCCACTCAGGTCTTCCACACCAGGAACCATCCCCCTGCTCCTCTTCGCTTACCCGAAACTTACCTCGTCTGCACCACTCAGCTCAACCCTCCTTCCCTGACTGCCTCCTCCTGTGGCACCCACAGCCTTTCTCTAGTCCAGTCTGTCCCCATCCTGGACCCTCCTGCATCCTCCGCCCCCCGAGTGGTTAATGGAAAGCAATGGTGGAGCCCCGAGTGAGCAGGCAGAGTGAGCAGGGCCCAGGAGGCACTGTACGCATGGGCCTGATGGCAGCTGTTTGTGGTCCTGTGTTTGGCTGGGACTCTGCTACTCACATTCATTTATTTGGCTCACGAGTCTAT
Organism: Neomonachus schauinslandi; assembly: GCF_002201575.2. Classification (NCBI taxonomy): domain Eukaryota; kingdom Metazoa; phylum Chordata; class Mammalia; order Carnivora; family Phocidae; genus Neomonachus; species Neomonachus schauinslandi. Next base: position 23,455,641 of record NC_058412.1, on the reverse strand, counting down.
CATTGGTAACAGGAAGGAATGAGGCATAATGAGCCTTAGCAGGCATTTGCATCATTCTTTGATTTCACTCTGGGAGAGCAGTTTTGATAAGGAGGAGAGGAAGAATCAGTGTGAGGTCCACGGAGTTGTCCAAGGACAATGAGAAGATCAGCAGTTAAAGGGAGAAAGAGTTTGAGTGGGAGAGAGGTCGAGGTTGCCCTCACCCTCTTGCCAAGTTTGCCCGAGAGCCTGGTGGTTGTTGACTGATAGGTCAAGGATTCCAGAACAGGAGAAGTAGAAGAATTCCTAGGAAGCCTCTAGGTCTGTTTCCAGAAATGACAGAAAAAGAATCAAGGTCCAAAAGAGGAGCCGTCATCTTTTTAAAACACAGATCTGACCACGCCACGCCCATACCACGAGCTCTTCCTCACCCTCGGCCACGGCAGCCATGCTTTGATCTCTACAGGCATCGCTCCCACGCATAACACGCGTCCATCGGCGTATGCAGATTGTGACGATTCTTCCATTCAGTACATAATTTTTTAGTGCCTGTTCTGTTCCAGCCCCTTTAGGAACCAACTGAAATGTAATTTCCTCGGCAATTTCTTCATGGCTCCCGTTCTCATTAGCCCTCCCCATGCAGAACCCCCATGCTATTCTTCCATAGTATTCTTAGGGTTTATAATGAAACATTTATCAGCGTGCTTACTCGTTTGAAGTCCCACAGCCACCAGACTGTATACTCCACGAGGTGGGGAACTTTGTCTGCCATAGTGAAGTGTGTCAATTGTCCAGCACACAGTGGGCATTCGATAAATACTTAATAAATGGCTAAATGGATGAATAAATTAGATGTGCAAGGAGCTGGGGACATAGCAAACATCAAGACAGCTATGGAAGGGACGACGCAGCAGGTAATTATCACAGGGCGGAAGGGACATGTTGATGCTCGCTCCTGGAGGGTCACCATCCTGGCTCTGCCCCACCCCTTCCCCATCCACTCTGGAAGCCATTCAGTGTGGGAATGAGATGAGGTGCTTAGTGACCACTTTGAATCTGCTCTATTGTAAATTAACTATAAAAAGGCATGTCAATCAATATCTGGAGTCATTAGTAACAAACTACTAGCAACCCATCTCACAATTAATTTCTGCAGAGGGACACCACAGTGAGAGAGGTTACACGGCCCAGGGTTCCTTTGCAATCTGCCTGACCTATCTTTTTGGTGTCTTCTCCCATGCCATCCCCCAGCTCTCACACACACCACGCTCTCCTGCCCCTTCCTCCCTCTCTCCCAGGGAAGCACTGCCCTCCTTCTCCACCTGGAAAGAACCCCTCCACACACTGCCTGGACCAGTCACTCACTCTTTCTTCCGAGCCCCTACCCACTTTCTGCCTCTTCCACCACACTGGTCGCTGGGTCTGTGAGCTCCATCTATATGTGTACTGTGGTTGTCTCTGGATAGCAGGACTGTGTGTGGTTTTTATTTCCTTCTTGATATTTTCAGATATTTTCTTTTTTTTCCCCTACAATGTATCTTACCTACAATTATCTTTAGAAATGGAAAAAACAATTGCCAGTGTTAAAAACAACAACAACAACAACAACACGGGGGTTATTTTCTGTCTGTCCCTCCCTCCCACTATGCCATGGGATTGTCAAAGCCAGAAACCAGGTATTCTTTGGTTTATCTTCGAAGCTCCGAACCTACTGTGTGCTAGTTGTATGTCGGTGAATGAATGAATGAATAAGAGGATAGCAGTTGAGTTGGCAGTTAAAGACATGATCCAAACCTCAGTTCATCATCCAGAAAGTGAGTAATAAATCCTATTGGTCTCAGCATCGTAGACTAGTAAATTGTTCCTAGGGCTTCTCAGGACCACTGTCTCCCGTAGCAAGCTCTGGCGGGTCCCAGAACTCCCTGGCTGGGGTCTGTGCCCTGCTGTCCCCACCCGATCTGAGACCATCTACCGGGCCCAACTGACACTTTCTTTTTGTTGCAGTGTGGGCCTCAATATCACCAGGGGCATTTGCCGCCCGTCTGGGGTATTATAGACATGCTTTCTCTGTTTATTGTGATGTCAGTTTGCACAATTTCACTTCAGGCGCTCAGAGCCTTTCAAGCATGAAGCTCCTAGAGATGAATGAGCTTTTATTGGGGGCTCCCTGCTCTTTACTCAGTGGGAGCCAGCTGTGCTCTCTGCTCTCTTAAATTTCCGGCCAGATTTTCCAAACCTTTGACTGAGAGGCCAGGGCCAAATAGAGACTGGCCCAGGGGGTTCGGGGATATGTCCATAGTGTCTGCAGGGAGTCAGCCACTCACTAAGGGGGAAAAAGAAGCTGCCTCCCTCCCCTGCTGGCTCCAAGGGCCTAGAGATGGGGTCTCCTGCAGCTAACCCGGGGAGGCCCAGAGTGTTCAGCGGGCGTGGGAACCTGGAGAATGCAGGACCCCGGCAGAGTGGGGAGGGGCCCTGGGATAAGACCAGAGAGGCGGATTCTGCCACCTACACACCATGGCCTTGGACAGGGGACTTCACCTTTCTGAGCCTATTTCCCCATCAGTCAAGTAGAAATAATACTACCTGAGATCACGTGGGGTTCAGTAATAGATATACAATAAAGGGAAGTTCTGTCCCTTCAGTGCTGCCCTGGAGCTCCTTGAGGCCCACTTTGTCCCTGAGACATGCCTGTGGCTCAGCCAGGAGGGGATTTCTCCAGGACTGGCTGCTGGCCCTCTGACCTCGCCCCTGCCTTCCTCGTTTCTTCTCCAGCCCCCTCCCTCTCGGTTGAGGTTGGGCACTGCTACTCCAGGAGGCGAGCTGAAGGAATCAAAGGTAGAGTTGATGGCTGCGTAGGGGGGACAGGAGGGGACTTCAGATTAGACAGAGGAGGCGCAGTGTCTGCTTCTGCGGGAACTTCAAGGGTCCCCTAAGGTCTCCCTTCAAAGCGATGCCAAAGCCTGGGCCCTGACAAGTGGCAGGAGTGGTGGACGGGCCCCGACTGGGAAAGCAGTTTGAGCAGATAATTAGTTCAGGCTTTTGTGCTGTTCTGTCTCTGCCTTTCAACTTGATCTGATGAATCACCCCTCCCCACACTCATCTTTCTCCCTGCCCCTACTTTTATTCCTCCAGAAAACCAACCTGAACTAACCCTCCCCAAATCCAACAGAATAAGAAGTGAATTCAGGAGTAGGTTTTGACGCTACGGTGCCACTTCACACGGTCCTGAATTCACAGTTTGTTCCCAGAGACAACAGAGACATTGTTGCTGCCGAGTTAGTTACACGGTGGTAACTGGAACTCCAACTGTGATATTTGCATGGAGTCCACCCGTTGGGGTTTGGGCAGAGACACCTGTCCGCTTAGGATCAGGAAGTCCTCACTGTTGCCATCAACACTCCTCAGTTGTCTCTCATGTTTTCTTCTTTTTATCTTTTTTAAGTCTTTTGATGAAATATAACATATATACATACACTGGGGGATGATATTTTATAAAATGAAACCACTCATACAACTACCAGGCAGACCAAGGTATGTAACATGACCAACATATGAGAAGGCTCCCCACTAACATGTGCCCCCTCCCTTAAAGATCATCATTATTTGGACTTCTTTCCCTATAGATTAGGTTTCCTGCTTTTACAATGTATATAGTTTCATATGAATATTATTAACTATTTTGTCTCTGTGAGATAGTTGCCTTTAATTTTCATTATTATATAATATTCCATTGTATAAATATACTACAATTTATCCAGTGAGTTGGGTAGTTTCTGTGCATATCTTTTGGTGCACATATGTCTGCATTTCTTTCATGTATTTACTTGGGGGGGTGTCAAAAGTGTATGCCCATTCAGCTTTAGAAGATATTGCTGAACAGTTTGCCCAAGTGGTTGTACCAATTAACAGCAATATATGAGACTCCCAGCTGTTCCATATTTTCAACAAGTTGAAAGGGTCAGTTTTTTGGGGTTTTTGGCTTTTTGTTGTTCTGTTCTTTTTGTTTTTCTTTAGCCATTCTGGTGGTTGTGAAGTAGTATTTCATTGTGGTTTTAATTTGCATTACTCTGATGGATAGTGATGTTGAACGTCTTTTCATATGCTTATTGTACCCGTGTAAGTCTTTTGCTCTTTTTGTTGTTGTTATTGTATTATCTATATATTTCTTACTTGATTTTAGGAGTTCTTTATATATTCTGAACAAAAGTGCTTTATCAGATTAAGCATTGTGAATATTGCAGACATTTTCCCCCTGTCTGTGGCTTGCCTTTCCATTTACTTAGTAGAATCTTGCAATAAGAAGTTTTGAATTTTTATGAGGTCCTGCTTACCAGTTCTTTGATTAATGTGATTTGTGTCCTGTTTAAGAAATCTTTACCTATCCCAACATCATGAATATATTCTCCTGCATTATCTTCTAGAAACTATATTGTTTCACTTTTAATATTTAGGACTATAATTCACTTAATGTGGATTTTTGTGTATGTAATGAAGTACAGATGCATACTTACTTTTTTCATACAGATATCCCCTTGTGATCCAACACTATTTGTTGAAAAGATTATCCTTTCCTCACTGTATTACAATGGCAACTCTGTTATAAGTCAGGCAATTATAAGTGTGGGTTTTTTTCTGGACTCTATTCAGTTGCTCTCTGTGTGTCTTTGTTTGCATCTTCTTCAAAATTATCTTTGCCATGCTTAACCCTTTCTTTCCCATTTTAGAATCATCTCACATAAAAAGAAAACCTGCTGAGATTTTGATTGGGAGTGCATTGAATCTATAGATTAACTTGAGGAGAACTGGCATTCTTACAATATTGAGTCTTCCGATCCATTAGCAAGATAGAGCTTTCCATTTATTTAGGTTTTCCTTAATTTCTTTCAGTAATATTTTGCGTTCTTGCCAATCGTTGTTTAGATTTAGTCCTATGTGAATTTTAAGTGCTTTTGTAAAAGTTGTTTTTAAAAATTCATTTTTCTTTTGTGGCTGGTATTTTAAAATATACTTTTTATTGTATATTTACTCTGTATCCAAAGACCATGCTGAATTTACTTACTGATTCTAAAAGTTTATAGATTATTTTGGATTTTCTATCCTGGTATCTGCCAAAGTTGAGGTTTACTTTTCCTTTTCTAAATAGTATGCCTTTTATTTCTTTTTCTTGCTTTATTGTATTGGCTAGGAAAGCCAGTAAAATGTATTTTAGAGGTAGTGATAATGAATGTCATTGCTTCATTCCTTAACTTAGAAGAGAGCTTTCAATATCTCATCACTGGGTATGGTGTCAGCTGTAGGATTTTCAAAGGATGTCATTTATCAAATTGAGGACATTTTCTTCTGTTCCAGTTCCTATGGTTTCATCGTAAAACTTAGTGGCAAAAAATAACCATTTATTAGCCCCCAAAGATTCTGTGGGTCAGGAATTTAGACAGAGAATAGTGGGAAGGTTTGTCTCTGTTTCACAATGTCTGTGGCCTCACCTAAAAGACTTGAATTTGAGGGGATGGAATCATTTGCAAGCTTGTTCATTCATACGTCTGGTGGTTGAGGCTACCTGCAGCCTCCTCTAGTTGGTCTCTTCATCCAGGCTAATTTGAGCTTTCTCATAGCAGAATGAATAGGTTCCAGTAGTGAGTATCCTGCAAGAAAGCAGAGTGGAAGCTGCACTTCCTTTTATGATCCAGCCTCAAAATTCTCACAGCATCATTTCTACTGCATTCTACTCAACAGATTTCTCAAGTTCTAGAAGAGCATGTGGAAACAGAAATATTGTGGCCGTTTTTTGGGAAAGAGTTTAACACACTTCCTATACCTAGTGTATGGAGACTTTTAATCATGAATGGATGATGAATTGTATCAAGTGCTCTTTCCATATCTATCAAGTTGTTTATATAATGTTTATTCCTTTTTCTATTAATGTCCTGAATTATGCTGATCGAATTTTGAGAATTAAACCAACCTTATATCCTGGAATAAGTCCAGCTTCTTGTGATGGATTATCCATTTTATATGTAATTCATATTGATATACTAATATTTTCTTTAGAACTTTTAGAAATTTGCATCTATGTTCATGAGAGAGATTGGCCTGTGATTTTTCCTTTTATAAGCCTTCTTAGCTTTTGCTATCAAAGTTATTCTAACCTTATAAAACAAGATGGGAAGTCTTCCTTATTTTTCAATATTCTGCTAAGAGTTTGTGTGAAATTGGTTTTACTCCATCTTTAAACATTTGGAAGAATTCCCTGGTAAAGCCATCTTGGCCTGGAATAATCTTTGTGAAAAATTATGTATTCATTTAACTTGTTACTTACATATTCTTATAATATGCTGTTAGTTGTTACCCGAGAGGTCATTAGAGTATGTCTTAAATTAATATGCTTATCATTCCTGAACAAGGCAAGTACCTTAGATTACCTAAATTCCATTTACTCCCTCCCTATCTTTTGTCCTTTTCTTGTCATGTATATTATTGTCTCACATATTTTAAATCTCTCAGGACATCCGCTTGAAATACTCAAAATTCATTTAAATATTTCTCCATATTTTCCCTTTCCAATGCTTTTTAGTCCCTTGCATTACTCTGTGTCTATGTGGGACCATTTTCCTCTTGCCTCGAGTGCTCTCATCAGTATTTCTTTTAGTGGAGATCTGCTGGAAAAACAAACAAACAAACAACTTCCCAGCAGATTTGTCTGAAAAAATCTTTATTTCACCTTCATTTTTGAAGATTATTTTCACCGGGTAAATAATTCTTGGCTGGCAGTCACTTTCCTTCTGCACTTTATGTATATCACTCTGTTCTCTGGCCTCCATTGCTTCTGTTGAAAAGTCGGGTTTTAGCTTTATTGATGCTCCTTCGGAGGTAGTATTTTTTCCCTTCTGGCTGTTTTAAAGATTTTATTTTTGTCTTCGACTTCCAGCCACTTTATTATGACGTAACTAAATGTGTTTCTCTTTTTATTTATTCTGAGCCAGTACTTCTTCAAATATTATCCTGCCCTGCTCTTTTCTCCCCTCTCCTCTTTCTGCGACTTCAACTTACATCTGTTTAGACATTTTCATTGTGTCTCGTATGTCTCTCTTTTAAGAATTTTTCCTCCCTATGATTCAATCTGGATATTTTTACTGATCTCTCTTCTAGGTTACTAATTCTATCTTTTGCTATGTCCAATGTGCTATTAAATCCATCTACTAAATTATTGATTTCAGTTACTATATTTTTCACTTCTGGAATTTCTATTTGATTCTTATTTCATAGATTCATGTTCTGTGAATGTTTAAATTCGTGTTCATGAAAATTCTTCGTTTCATTCATTTTCTTAAACTTATTCTTCAGATAATCATTTTAAAGTATATATTTGATAACCCTAGTACCAAATTTCAAGTTCTGTTTTTCTCTGTTTTTTGTTTTGTTTTGTTTTGTTTTTTTAATCTTAGCTTTGGGCCATTTGACCCTATTTTCTGTATTCCTGGTAATACTTTATTGAATTGCAGAAGCTCTGGATGATTTTGTTGTTCTGAGAAGTTTTATTTTATTTTGGCAGGCAGATCCCGTTGATCCAATCAAGGAGTAGATGATTCAAGGCTGTGGAGTCTCAATGAAAGACTGGTTAGAATTGGCAGGGATCACCAACTTACTGAAAATTCAGGGATGGAGGAAAGGGAGTGGTTAAGATCGTCAAGAGAGAAGTCAAACACTCTAAGCTGGGAACTTCAGTGACCAGGAGGATGATGCCATTAAGAGAGCTGCAAGAAAGACAAAATTGGGAAAGAAAAGGGAGAGATTTGACTGCCACAGAGTTGAAGATGCTTGTGAAAGGATGTTGGGATTGGATAGACACACTGGTTTTAGCTTTTTGGGAAAGAACACCTTGAAATACAGGTCAAAAATTCATGTGAAAGGGACCTTATCAAGATACTTAAGCTAATAGAAGTTGTAATAGCTAAAGACCACCTGCTGCTTCCTTATTTGATGTTCCTATTGACGTCAGTACCAGTCAAACTAAAAGCTCTGGGTGCTGAGAAGTCGATTGCACAAGCTAATGGCTAATGATCACTGATTTGTGTAATTTTTATGTTTCTCCAACATATCCACAACTGTGAATAGATCGAACATTCATCTCTTCATTATCTTGTTGACAGGATACCTGTTCCTTCGTTCAGATTGGCAGTAAGAGTAGCTTCCTTAGGAAAGATTCTTTGCACCATCTCTGCCCTCTCAAGCCTCATTCGGGCTGGCCCCTTCCAAGATACATCAGTCTGTGCCATTAGTGGTAAGACCATTACTGCACTTTGTTTTGTGCCAAATCAGTTTGAGTCAGGAGCTTTTCATCTAGAAGAATAGAAGAGAGAAATGTATGTTCATGAACTTACATTGCATTCACACCCCTAGTAAGCTGGCACTCTTCTAATCTGTATATCCATGACTCCCCAGTTTCATCACAAAATGTATGTATTGATCCATTAACTGCTCAACACTGGTCTAGATCAGCAGGCCTTGAACTTTTTGTCTCAAGAACACTTCGCATTCTTGAAAATTATTAAGGATCCCAGGGAGCTTTGTTCATGTGGGTTAAATCTATTGATTTTATATATATATATATATATTAAACTGAGAAATGTTTAAATGTTTATTAATTTATTTGTAAGTAATAATAAACCTATTAAATCTTAACATAAATAACACGTTTAGTGAAAAACAAGTATTTTTACCAAAACTAAACCTAATTTAGTGAGAAGAGTGGCATTGTACATTTTTGCCAATCTCATTCATGTCTGGTATAATAGAAGTCATATAGCTTCTGGAAAATTCTACTATATACTTATGAGAAAATGAGAGTAGAAAAGGCAAACGTATCTAAATACTATTATGAAAATAGTTTTGCCCTTGAGGACCCCCTGAAATAGACTCAGGAACCCCCAGGGGTCTCTAAGCCACACTTTGAGAAGCAGTGATAAGCTGATAAGCTGTTAGACCAGAAAGAGTGAGGAAATTCCAAGTTCTGGTCTTCAACATGGCTCTTCTTTTTAAATGATCCCCTTGGCTTTTTAAATCAAAATTAATAATGTATTTTAATTCTTTCAAATGACAGAAATTGAAAGTAAACTAAGTGAAAAAGGAAGATTAATTGGCTCACATAATTAGAAAGTATAAAATAATGGGACTGAGCCACCCAATAAGGGGCTGAAGAATTCTTTAAAATGTAAGCATTTATGAGGCTTGTTCACTGCATATCCTTAAGGCCAAGAACAGTGATAAACACAGTACGTACTCAATATATATTTTCTAATTAATTATACAATATATGAATTACTGTTAGCAGGACTCTGTTTCCATTCCTCAACTCGCTTGCCTCTTATTTTTTTCTATTAGCAGTAAGACTCCCTGGCCAGATGGCCCCTGGAAGCTCTGGTAAAACATGGTTCTTAGTGCTCATAATCCCAGAGAAAAAGTGATCCCTTTCTTGACATAGCATCCATATTATTCCACAGAAGGGAAAATCACTGGCCCTTCTTGGGCCATGTGCCCATTTTGAATTAATTACTGTCTATGAGGGGAATTGGGTATTGCCAGCTCAGAAGGGGAAGAGCAGTAAAATTATTAACAACCCCACCAGAATCAAATTGAGAATGTAGCAGTTCCCAAAAATAAGGAACACTGAGCACATATCACCCAAAATTACAAACGTCCACTGAATATATCATAATAACCTATCAATAAATGACTGATCAAGTGTAACTGAAATTATCAGATGTATAATATCTGGTCTGATCACCTCATTGATCCAAACAGAGAAATGTAGGCCACCCAAATTAACAACTGAGTGATTGATTTACAATTGTTCAATTTAGTTTTAGTCACTGAGCTTCAGAACAAACTATTCAACTTTTGTCTACATCACTTCCATCAAATGTAGAATGTGTGAGAGCTTTGCTGTCATATGTCACACCAATCAGCAACCGTCAGTGATTGCTTGTTATCTATAAGGAAGACTCCCAAACTCTCAAGGCCAAGCCCTTCAATCCAACACAGTGGTTCCATGGTTCCATAAATATTAATGGAAAAAAAAAACACATAATGGCAAGTCCTATCAATTTGATAACACTTTAAAATATATATAAAATAAGGCATATTTGACAGACTCCAAATAAAGTTTGGGGCATGTGTGTGTGTGTATATGTGTGTGTGTGTGTGGGTATGTGGTTTCCATGACTCATTGGCATAGAGTGACAACGGATACTGAGAACTAAGATATCAACACTATTAAAGAGATTTAGAAATTCTTTTCTAAGGTCTGTACTAATGTTTTCATGACTTTCTAAAAAATAAGGGAGAGAAGCCCTGGGACCATAAAGAGCTTCAAATTACTTGAATATTGTTTTAATTCAATTTAACTTCACTTATGGTTTATTAGCTAAACCTCCTTGTTTTATATCTTAGTGAATGTTCTAAAGTTTTTATTATTCATCTTAAAGTTATAAAAATCTGTCTTCAAATAATATCACTTCATGTGCAGTGTAAGATTGTTATATTAGTATAAATCCAATCCTCATCCTCTTATTGTTAAACTTTCCTTCTACATATGTTAAAAACCCCACAATACATTATTATTTTTGCTTTAAACAGTGAAATCTTCTAAAAGGATTGAAAAATCAATTGTCTCCTCTATTTACCTACATATATATCGTTTCTGGCATTCCTCATTCCTTTGTGCAGATCCAAATTTCCATCTGGCATTATTTTCCTTCTGCCTGAAGAACTTCCTTTAACATGTCTTATAGTGAAAGTCTCTTGCCTTCATTTTTAAAAGATGTTTTTGCTGAATATAGAATTCTAAGTTGACATTTTTTCTTTCAGCACTTTAAAGACGTTGCTGTATTTTCTCCTGGCCTACATGACTTCTAACAATGAGGTGGCTGCCATTATTATGTTTGCTCCCCTCTACATAATGTATCCTTCTTCTCTGGATGCTTTAAAGATTTTTTTTAATCACTGGTTTTAAGCACCAATTTGATTATAATAGATCTTAGTGTGATTTCTGTCTGTTCAGGTTGGGGTTCATTGAGCATCTTGGATCTGTGAATTTATAGTATTGAACAAATTTGTAAATATTTCTGCTATTATTTCTTCAAATAGTTTTCCCCTTTTCTGGGACTCCAAGTATACTTATGTTAGATTAGACTGTTGGATAACTATCTCATAGTTCACTGACACTCTGTTCATTTTTTTTTTCCAGTCTTTTTCTTTCAGAGCTTCATTTTGGGTAGTTTCACCCTGCTTTACATACTTGAACATATTTGTAAGATTTGTGATAGCTGTTTTAAGGTCATTGTCAACTAATTCTATTATTTCTATTACTTCTGGATCTGTTTCCATTGACTGCTTTTCCTCTTGATTATGGGTTATATTTTCTTCTTCTTTGATGGCCTGGTTGTTTTTGGCTGGATGCTGGACATTGTGATCTCCATTGTTGGGGGCTGGACATTTGCTATATTCCTTTAAAGAGTATTGAATTTTGTTCTGGTGTGCAGTTAGGTAACAGTTTGATCCTTTCAAGGATTGGGTTTTTTTTTTTTTTTAATGTTATGTTAATCCCCATACATTACATCATTAGTTTTTGATGTAGTGTTCCATGATTCATTGTTTGCATATAACACCCAGTGCTCCATGTAGAACGTGCCCTCTTTAATACCCATCACCAGGCTAACCCATCCCCCCACCCCCTTCCCCTCTAGAACCCTCAGTTTGTTTCTCAGAGTCCATAGTCTCTCATGGTTCATCTCCCCCTCTGATTTCCCCCCCTTCATTTT
>NC_058412.1:23435549-23443746 GCF_002201575.2 Neomonachus schauinslandi | reverse complement strand
CCCCCCCCCCTTCATTCTTCCCCTCCTGCTATCTTCTTCTTTTTTAAGTTTTGCTCTGTCAGGGTCAGAGTAGTTCTTATTCTGAGGTAAATTTAACCCTATTACTACTAAAATGTGATTCCTCTGAGGACTCTACTGAATGGTCTTACTAGATTTCTCGACTCTGGCTGGTTGGGACACAGACTATTATAGCTTTGGCTCCAGGAATTGTTTAGTCTATTGCTTCCTGGTGCTTCTTTCCTTGTCCTGTGGTGGTTTTCTCTCATGCATGCCTGAGTTAGTACTCAGTGAAAGATTCAAGGGGACCCTTGCAGATTTCCAGGGTGCTCACTGCTCTCCTCACTGCACACCTCCTCCCTCCAATTTCTCCAGCATTTTCTCTGGTATTGTACGAAAAATTGTAGCAATTTATTCTCCCCAAACTCCCATCTCTGCCTTTTCAACTTGGCAAAGTCACCATGCTCTGTTTGGGTCTGCTGTCTCTGATTAGCAGCCTGGAAGCTGCTTCTGGGCAATAATCTAGGAAAGTTACAAGGCTCTTCTCACTCATTTTCCTTCCTTCGTGGATCACAGTCTTGTTCTATCTGTTCTCAAGTGTCTGAAACCCACCACTTTATATAGATTTATATAGATTTTTAGCTTTCTAGTTGTTTATGACAGGAGGCCAATCCTTGTAGAAGTTAATCCTCATGGGCAAATGTGGAAGTCTCCATGAAGAGCTTTGAGTAAAACAACAGCAACAAAAACCAGCAGACTTTTCCATTTAAAACATTTTGCATTATGAAAAATACCACACCTGCCATTGTGGATCTCTGAACAAAAGTCATCATTTTCGGGCGCCTGGGTGGCTCAGTTGGTTAAGCGACTGCCTTCGGCTCAGGTCATGATCCTGGAGTCCCTGGATCGAGTCCCGCATCGGGCTCCCTGCTCGGCAGGGAGTCTGCTTCTCCCTCTGACCCTCCCCCCTCTCATGTGCTCTCTCTCATTCTCTCTGTCTCAAATAAATAAATAAAATCTTTAAAAAAAAAAAGTCATCATTTTCCATGGAATTTCAAGTGAATGGAATATTTGGAATACTTCTGCTTGCTTCAGGAGTCAATCTAAAACAAGGAAGTGCATAAATACTAATTTCCTTGGATATCTCACACTTACCAGAGAAGTGAGCATCTAAATTATCCTGTAAAACTCCATCTGAAGTGTCAAAGAAGCAAGTAAAATTATCACTCATTACATATTTTTGGTTTACTGCTGTTAGTGTGTTAGTTTTAGGTCAGATTTGTGGTGTAGATTTTTATGTTTATATGTTATATGACTACTTTGATTATACATAAGCCCAAATGTGCTATAATATGTTCAATATATTTATTCCCACTCTATAGAACTTGGATCATCATTTTATTTTTCTCAAATGATGTTACATTTTGCTCTTGTGCCTTGTTATTGGTTATATTTATAATTAATTGGATCCTATGTCTTTGGTTAGGAATATAACCCTTTTTATGACATAATTCCTGTGGAAGAAATAGGATTCATTTTATAATGATTTGCTTTATAACACTGTTCTCAGCGACATATTGTTGCAAAAAGTAGCCTCTGCTTTAAACAGCTTTAGTTTAACTCTTGCATTACTCCTCAACATGGTATGTGTATGTGTCTGGGCACATTAATCTTCTCCACTAGGTAACAAATGTGCTGAAAGGAAAAATCAAGTATTGCGGTTGTTTGTATCTGCAGTGTCTTACATATAAGAGGAAAGCAGTATGGCATAATGCCATTTTATTTTAAACTACTTTTTTAAATGAGCAGAATCCTTTCTTTAAATTATGTCTTAAAAGAAAGCCCAGGGGCACCCGGGTGGCTCAGTTGGTTAAGTGTTTGCCTTTGGCTCGGGTCATGATCCCAGGGTCCTGGGATCAAGCCCCGCATCAGGCCCCCTGCTCAGTGGGGAGCTTGCTTCTCCCTCCCCTGCTCTCCCTGCTTGTGATCTCTCTCTCTGTGTCAAATAAATAAATAAATAAATAAAATCTTTAAAAAAAAGTTCAATTTATAAAATAAATCCATCTGAGTTCAAATCCAGGACCCACTATTTACTTGCTGAGAGATTTTGAGCAAGTTTCTTAACCCCTCTGAGGCTGTTTTCTAAAAAATAAGGATTTTGATAATTATAATACCTCTGTATCAGTTAGGGATGCTTTTAGCTGAAGTTACAGAAAAAAATCTTATAGTAACCTAAAAATACAGGTTTATTTTTCTTATATATAAACGAGTTCAGATGTATGCAGTTTCCAAGTTTTTTCACAAGTTCAATTATATTACTGGAGACCCCAGTACCATTTATCTTTCTTCTGCTTCACCATATTTAGCATTTTGGCTTTCATCCTTATGCTCATTGCCTCAAAGTCACAAGATGGCCATTCATTTATAAGTTCCAGAAAGTAAGAAGGGACAGACATCCACCTCAGGAAGGTATTTAGTTTCTTTTCTTTTCTTTTTTTTCTTTTTTCTTTTTTGTTGATTTGCTTATATTTTTATTTTTAGCAAATTAATAGATGTACTTAATTTTTAAATTTATTTTTATTATGTTCATTTAGCCAACATATAGTACATCACTAGTTTTTGATGTTGTTTGTTTTTTAATTTAGGAAGGGAAATTCTCCCCAGAATACTCCTTTTTATATCTCATTAGCCAGAACATGCTCATCCTTTGCCAATCAACTGCGGAAAGTAATGAGTTAGGGCCAATCAAAAGTTTTCCCCTGGGGATGGGATAAGGGACCCACGTTCCCAGGTTTCATGGGCTCTCCACCCAACACATGAATGCATCAGGGTCCTGATGGCAGAGGAGAACCAGCAGCAGAAGAGTGCTCACTGGTGTCTGCTCTGTCTGCCCCCATCCCTGCCTGATGGAGTTTAGATGCCTGGTATGAGTGTCAATTAGGATGTATATGGAAGTGATTTTCCAACTGTCAGAGCACCCTCAAATGAGATTCTTCACTATGTTAACTCTTTGGTGGATGTTTGAGAAGTGAATGGAGGGGAAAATTTCAGTAGAAATTAAGAATGGCATTGGAAGTCCTAAGTCAGTGATTATCAAAGTAGACTTGTGTGATGCCTACATTAGAGCATACCAGGAGGATTGATAGTTAAAACTATAAATTCAGACCTACTAGAGATGAGCCTTTAGGTGGGTTCTAGGAACCTATATTTTAAAGCATTTCCCAAATAATTCTTATGCCTCTTAAAATGGAGAACCATGGCCATGCATGACTGGAGATAACCCAATAAAGTAAAAGCAGGTATTCTTGGGTAGATGTGCACATGAGAGAGGGGGCACCGAAGGAGCAGACTGCTGAACAGCAACCATACTTTCTCTGCAGCATAGCCCCAGACACAATGTAAGCACTCAATGATGCTGGCACCTTTTTTTTATTATTATTATTGGCAATTCTCTCCAGCACCAGGAGACCCAGATCTTAATGGATGCCTCAGCTATGGTTCAGTTGTTCAGTCACTGTCTGTGAAATGAATTCACTCTCACCCAAGTCTGCGTGTGGTAGGCGCCATTGAGGTCTCCTAATTCAATCCACAGGAACAACAGGAAATGTCCAGTGCATTCTCTAGGGTATTAAAATTTTCAAGCTTCAAGATTGTTTTGAAGATATTTGTAAGACTGATGTACTATCTTTAAAGGGTATGGAGTCCCTCAAAAGAAAGACAGCCTAAAACAAATTCAAGCTGTAATGATTACTGGCATCTCCTTAGCCCAGAGTGTTGGGAAGGGCGGATGATACATTACTATAAAACCCTTGGCAGAATGCTGAAAAGTTATACATAACAGTATAACATGTCTGAGGCTAAGTATCTGGGCATGATTGTGCAGATGCTTTCCTAGTTGATTTTGAAACAAATTAATCAAGTTGTAGATGATCATTCTAGGCTGTGTGTCCCAAGTTACATAACTGGACCTGCACATATATATACACACACACTCATTTAATTGTACATATGTGTGTATGTGTGTATATATACACACACACATGCACACACACATTATAAACATAGTATGGGAGCCACATCGTCAAGAGGGTTATTGGTTTAAAAAGATTGCATAGCTCCATTTGTCATTCTTTGAACTTTTTTCCTATAGGCTAAGCACACTTCTAGGGTTTGCACAAAGGCTATTTGTAAGCATAGCATCTGAGACCTTCCTAAATTTCCTAACAATAGTACCTTCAGGATGCTGAAGAGTTAGCAAGGGGCAGAAGGAGAAGTATATGGAAATAAGGATTTTTTACTTTGGTACCTAACCTCTCTCAACTTTAGTTGCCTCATTCATGAAGTGGGAATGATAATACCGACATCACAAGATTGTTACTGAGATCAAGTGGAATAATGTATATAAAGCACCTAGTACAGTCCCTAAGCATAGTAGGGCCTTGGTAAATCACTGTTATTTTTACTTTTACTACCTTCTATATTTAGACGTGACAGGTTTGAAGAAGCAATTTGAGCCCAAGCTCCCTGAGTCATAGTGCTCAAAGGCACCATCTGGGAAGGAGGAACAGAGTCCCAGCCCAACCTGGCCAGGTGTGCTAGAGGGCTCAGGGCCTGGCATGGGTTCCTGGTGGAAGAGTTCTCCCTGACCTGCAGGCTGCAGCCTGTTCTCCAACATGGAGACCACAAAGGCACCAAAAGTTGTATTTGGAAGAGGCGCTCTTTGGCATCACCCCTTAGAAGTCCATTTCCCGCCAGCTGCAGAAACCCTCCTCACTCCTGCCTCAGACAGGACCTGACCTCCAACTTACCTCCTCCTCCTGTTTCTGAAGGCCCCCTGAGCATAACTGGGCAGGTGTGGTGCCTTCCCAATCAGAAATTCCATTCAGCATGGCGGATGAGATTCTGGTTCCCACACCTGAATCAAGCTGGTGCCGAAATGTCAGTTGGCAGTGAACTAGGCAGGTAAGGATGCTTTCCTTCACTTTTGAAACCTAGAAAGGTTTTTCTCCATTCCTATTTTAAACGCAAGAGGAATTTACAGTTGTCCCTCAGGGGCTTTTTTCTGCATTCAGTTTGCTTCAAGGAGTAGATTATTCTTTGAGCGTAAAATGGAAGGAAGAGGGGTTTCCAGACTGACCTATAATTAACGTCTTCTTTCTTAGAGTGTGATCATCTTTATGTAGAAATGTTATTCTATCCATCTCCATCTGTGTGGCCACTTTTCAGTGAAGGCAAGGAGAGGCCATGTAAAATTATATATGCTGTATGAAGAGGGAGACTAATATATCTTATACAGCTACTATGTAACACGCATTGTTCTAGCTGTTTCACATGTATCTACTTTAATCTCCAAAATAACTTCGCAAGTTAGGTAGTAATATTCCCATCTTTTAATTGTGGTAAGATATACATAACATCAGACTTACCATCTTAACCATTTACAGTATAAAGTTCACTGGCATTCACATTTTTGGACAACCATCACCGTCATTCACCTCCAGAATGTTTTATCTTCCCGAACTGAAACTCTGTGCCCATTAAACATCAATTCCCATTCCCCCTTCCTCCCAGGCAACCACCATTCCACCTTCTGTCTCTGTGAATTTGACTACTCTCGGTACCCCCCATCTAAGTGAAATCATGCAGTGTCTGTCCCCTTGTGCCTGCTTCGTTTCACTTAGCATAACATCTTCGGAGTGCATTTCCTTGCTTTTTTTTTTCTTAGTATTTTTTTTTTATTCTTATGTTAATCCCCATACATTACATCATTAATTTTAGATGAAGTGTTCCATGATTCATTGTTTGTGCATAACACCCAGTGCTCCATGCAGAATGTGCCCTCCTCAATACCCACCACCAGGCTAACCCATCCTCCCACCCCCCTCCCCTCTAGAACCCTCAGTTTGTTTTTCAGAGTCCGTCGTCTCTCATGATTTGTCTACCCCTCCGATTTCCCCCGCTTCATTCTTCCCCTCCCGCTACCTTCTTCTTCTTCTTTTTTTTTCTTAAAATATATTGCATTAGGGTGCCTGGGTGGCTCAGTTGGTTAAGCGTCTGCCTTCGGCTCAGGTCATGATCCCGGAGTCCTGGGATCGAGTCCCACATCGGGCTCCCAGCTCGGCGGGGAGCCTGCTTCTCCCTCTGACCCTATACCCTCTCATGCTGTTTCTCTCTCTCTCTCTCTCAAATAAATAAATAAATAAAATCTTTTATAAAGAAAAAATATATTACATTATTTGTTTCAGAGGTACAGATCTGAGATTCAACAGTCTTGCACAATTCACAGTGCTTACCAGAGCACATACCCTCCCCAGTGTCTATCACCCAGTCACCCCATCCCTCTCACCCCACCCCCCACTCCAGCAACCCTCAGTTTGTTTCCTGAGATTAAGAATTCCTCATATCAGTGAGATCATATGATACATGCCTTTCTCTGTTTGACTTATTTCACTCAACATAATACCCTCCAGTTCCATCCACGTCGTTGCAAATGGCAAGATCTCATTCCTTTTGATGGCCGCATAATATTCCATTGTATATATATATACCACATCTTCTTTATCCATTCATCTGTCGATGGACATCTTGGCTCTTTCCACAGTTTGGCTATTGTGGACATTGCTGCTATAAACATCGGGGTGCACGTACCCCTTCGGATCCCTACTTTTGTATCTTTAGGGTAAATACCCAGTAGTGCAATTGCTAGATCATATGGTAGTTCTATTTTCAACTTTTTAAGGAACCTCCATACAGTTTTCCAGAGTGGCTGCACCAGCTTGCATTCCCACCAACAGTGTAGGAGGGTTCCCCTTTCTCCGCATCCCCGCCAACATCTGTCGTTTCCTGACTTGTTAATTTTAGCCATTCTGACTGGTGTGAGGTGGTATCTCACTGAGGTTTTGATTTGGATTTCCCTGATGCCGAGCGATATTGAGCACTTTTTCATGTGTCTCTTGGCCATTTGGATGTCTTCTTTGGAAAAATGGCTGTTCATGTCTTCTGCCCATTTCTTGATTGGATTCTTTGTTCTTTGGGTGTTGAGTTTGATGAGTTCTTTATAGATTTTGGATACTAGCCCTTTATCTGATATGTCATTTGCAAATATCTTCTCCC
The DNA here is from genome assembly GCF_002201575.2 of Neomonachus schauinslandi. NCBI lineage: Eukaryota > Metazoa > Chordata > Mammalia > Carnivora > Phocidae > Neomonachus > Neomonachus schauinslandi. The sequence goes on along the minus strand of NC_058412.1, from coordinate 23,436,636 downwards.
ATTCTGTCGGTTGTCTTTTGGTTTTGTTGACTGTTTCCTTTGCTTTGCAAAAGCTTTTTATCTTGATGAAGTCCCAATAGTTCATTTTTGCCCTTGCTTCCCTTGCCTTTGGCGATGTTTCTAGGAAGAAGTTGCTGCGGCTGAGGTCAAAGAGGTTGCTGCCTGTGCTCTCCTTTAGGATTTTGATGGACTCCTGTCTCACATTGAGGTCTTTCAACCATTTGGAGTCTATTTTTGTGTGTGGTGTAAGGAAATGGTCCAGTGTCATTCTGCATGTGGCTATCCAATTTTCCCAACACCATTTGTTGAAGAGACTGTCTTTGTTCCATTGGACATTCTTTCCTGCTTTGTCAAAGATGAGTTGACCATAGAGTTGAGGGTCCATTTCTGGGCTCTCTATTCTGTTCCATTGATCTATGTGTCTGTTTTTGTGCCAGTACCATGCTGTCTTGATGATGACAGCTTTGTAATAGAGCTGGAAGTCTGGAATTGTGATGCCGCCGGCTTTGCTTTTCTTTTTCAACATTCCTCTGGCTATGCGGGGTCTTTTCTGGTTCCATACAAATTTTAGGATTATTTGTTCCATTTCTTTGAAAAAAGTGGATGGTATTTTGATGGGGATTGCATTGAATGTGTAGATTGCTCTAGGTAGCATTGACATCTTCACAATATTTGTTCTTCCAATCCATGAGCATGGGACGTTTTTCCATTTCTTTGTGTCTTCCTCAATTTCTTTCATGAGTATTTTATAGTTTTCTGAATATAGATCCTTTGTCTCTTTGGTTAGATTTATTCCTAGGTATCTTATGGTTTTGGGTGCAATTGTAAATGGCATCGACTCCTTAATTTCTCTTTCTTCTGTCTTGTGGTTGGTGTATAGGAATGCCACTGACTTCTGTGCATTGATTTTATATCCTGCCACTTTACTGAATTCCTGTATGAGTTCTAGCAGTTTTGGGGTGGAGTCTTTGGGGTTTTCCACATAAAGTATCATATCATCTGCAAAGAGTGAGAGTTTGACTTCTTCTTTGCCAATTTGGATGCCTTTGATTTCTTTTTGTTGTCTGATTGCTGTGGCTAGGACTTC
>NC_058412.1:23365849-23430549 GCF_002201575.2 Neomonachus schauinslandi | reverse complement strand
ATGCCTGTTTCCTTCCCCAAATTAGGGAAGTTCTCTGCTATAATTTGCTCCATTATACCTTCTGCCCCTCTCTCTCTTTCTTCTTCTTCTGGGATCCCAATTATTCTAATGTTGTTTCGTCTTACGGTATCGCTTATCTCTCGAATTCTGCCCTCGTGATCCAGTAGTTGTTTATCTCTCTTTTTCTCAGCTTCTTTATTTTCCATCATTTCATCTTCTATATTACTGATTCTCTCTTCTGCCTCATTTATTCTAGCAGTTAGCGCCCCCATTTTTGATTGCACCTCATTAATAGCCTTTTTGATTTCTACTTGGTTGGATTTTAGTTCTTTTACTTCTCCAGAAAGGGTTTCTCTAATAACTTCCATATTTTTTTCAAGCCCAGCTAGTATCTTTAAAGTGATGATTCTGAACTCTAGATCTGACATTGTACTAATGTCTGTATTGAGTAGGTCCCTGGCAGTCGGTACTACCTCTTGTTCTTTTTGTTGAGGTGATTTTTTCCGTCTCGTCATTTTGTGCAGAGGAGAACAGATTAATGAGAGAACAAAATGCTAGCAGAGTAACAACGTCCCCAGAAAATATACTCTAAACAAATCAGAAAAGACCTGAAGCAGTGGGAAAAGAAACGGAAAGAGAGAAAAAAGAAAAAGAAAAAAAAGAAAAAGATAAAGATAAAAACAAAAACAAACAAAACAAAACAACAACAACAACAACAAAAAACCAGAATGTGATCAAATATGATCAGGCTGGTATATAGATCAGTGCCACACACTAGATTTGGGGTGTATTTTGGTCTTTTAGAAGAAAGTGCATCCCAAAATTTTAAAGAAAGAAAAACTTATATATGTACAAAAATAAGGGTTGATATGATGAAGGGATGGAATATGACTGTAAAGATGGAAATTATAAAAAATTTTATAAAAGGAATTGATAAGAAGTTGTTTGAAAAAAGAAAGAAGAGGATTTAAAAAAAGAAAAAAAAAGGGAGAGAATGTGATCAGGCAGGGGAATAGAAAACACCATATACTAGAGATTTAGGGTATATTTTAATCTGTTAGAAGAAACTATCTCAAAATTTTAAAGAGAGAACAACTTATATATATAAGCCAAAAATACGGGTAACTACTATGAAGGGATAGAATATGACTCTAAAAATGAAAAATAAAAATTTTTTTTTAAAAAAAGGGATTGATAAGATATTGGTTGAAAAAGGGAAAAAGAAAAATTCAAAAAAAGAAAAAAAGACAGTTAAAAAAAATTAACTTTGAAAGACTAAAGAATCATGGTAAAAAAGCCATGAATTCTATGTGCAGTATTCCCCTAGCGCTGGAGTTCTGCCGTTCTCATTGATCGGTATACTTGGTCTTGGCTGGCTGTTTTTGCTGATCTTCTGGGGAGGGGCCTGTTGCCGTGGTTTCCAAATGTCTCTGCCGGAGGCGGAATTGCCCCGCCCTTGCCCCCTCCCGGCTAAGTAATCTGCTCGGGTTTGCTCTCCGGGGCTTTTGTTCCCTGCGAGCTTTCCCTACAGCTTTGGAGGCGGAGAGTGAAAATGGCAGCCTCCCAATCTCCGCCCCGGAGGAGCCGAGAACTCGGGGCCCCGCTTCTCAGTGAGCCCCCAGAGAAAAGCCATAAGTCACTCCCGTCTCCCCGGTCTCCGGCTGCACTCCGTGCTCACCCGGCCTGTGACCGCGCGTTTCTATCTCTGGCACCCGACCCCGGGTGGAGTCTCCAAACCCAGCAGATCCCTGCGGCGCACTCCTGTGCGGCTCCTCCCGGGGGAAGAAGGTGAGTCTCCCCGGATCTGCCGCTTGTTGGGTCCCTGCTGGAGGAGCAGTGGCCCGACTGTGCCGCGGATCACGGTTTATGGCCACCCCGAGCTGAGAGCCCGCGCCTGGGCTCCGCCTCTGCAGCCGGCTTCCCTGCTCCGTTACCTGGGAGCTCTGCCACACTCAGGCACCCCCGGTCTTTCTGTGACCCCTGGGTCCTGAGACCACACTGTCCCGGAGGGTTCCACCCCCCGCTTAGCCACCGGAGTGACGTCCCTCGGCGGAGCAGACTTTTAAAAGTTCCGATTTTGTGCTCCGGGGCTCTATCACTTGCCAGAAGCGGCCGCCGGAGGCCCCTCCCCTGCCGTCTATCCTCCCGAATATCGCCTCGGATTCACTTCTCCGCACGTCCTACCTTCCAGAAAGTGGTCGCTTTTCTGTTCAGAGAGTTGTTGCTCTTCTTTTCTTCGATCTCCTGTTGGGTTTGTAGGTGTTCAGAATGGTTTGATCCCTATCCAGCTGAATTCCTGAGAGGAGACGAAATCCAGGTCTCCTACTCCTCCGCCATCTTGCTCCGCCCCCCCATTTCCTTGCTTTTTAAGGTTGAATAATATTCCATTATATGTGGCGGCCACATTTTGTTTACCCATTCATCTGTTGAAGAGCACTTGGGCTGTTTCCACTTTTTGCTTATTGGGAAAATGTGGCTATGAACATTGGCATCCAGTATCTGTTCGAGTCCTTCCTTTCTGTGCTCTTGGCTGTATACCTAGGAGTGGAATTGCTGGCTCCTAGGGTAGTTCTGTGTTTAACTTTCTGAGGCACTCCCGCCCGGGTTTCCCCCACAGCAGCTGCGCCATTTTGCCCTCCCACCAGCTGTGAGGCTTCCAGTTCCCCCTGCCATCCTCACCAACACCCATTATTTTCTGGTTGTGGTTGTGGTGTGATAATGGCCATCCAAGTGCGTGTGAGCTGGCATTCCCAGTTAATTGGTGAGGCAGCTCAAGTTCAAAGACGAGAGGTAACTTATTCAACATCAGGCTGTTGGCAAGCAAATGACGCTTGATTCTAATCCAGAACTCTCAGACCTCAAACTCTTTGCTAGTCGTGCTGAGCCCTTGGGAGAACCAGAGGAGAGCCTGGTTGGGTCTGTTTTCATTCCCAAGAGCCACCCGAGGATGGACAGGCTGTATCTGTGATGTGATTGCCTGCTCAAGAGCAGAACTCAAAATTTCGGTTTCCACAGTTATACACCGAGGCTTTTGAATTTCCATTTCTTTTACTTCTCTTGGTCAGTCAAGTGGTCTCGAACCTTTTCTTTCTTGCATCCAGACTAAGGTTCCCCCTGGAGACATCGTGCATGTATCTTTCTGCAGCCAATTAGATCATTTTGTTTTTTGATTTGTGCAGTTAACACACAGTTTTTATTTGAAAACTCAGAGTGTGAGAGAGAGACACACACAAAGAGAAAGATGGCAAAATAGAGACAATGAATGAGAGAAAAAGAGAGAATTATGAGATTGATGTGTGTAGCATGGCACAGTATTTCTGCCAGTTAAACCACCTCTGTATGTATCCCTGGCATTCAGGGCAGCAGGATCTTCAGCAGAGACCAGACACAAGACCACACATTGCTGTTCTCCTGGCAAAGGAGCGGGCTTCCATATCTTCATCATCTGACAGATGGCACAGACAAAGCTCAAACAGAGAAAATGCCTTGACTGAGATCCCACAGGGAAAACAACATGAGAGGCGAGAAGGGACTCCATTCTGCAGGTCCCCCGGCTTTGTGCACATGGTTACCACTGGCCTCCTGCCCTAATGCTTTGTGAAAGAGACAGCGGCCAAGGGCCTCTTTTTCTGAAAGTCTAGTCTGTCTCACCTGCTAATGCCTATTATTATCAGCATGAAAGATGGGGCAAGGCCATGTTGAGTTTAGATGATGTCTAAGTCCCTTTTCAAGAGTGTTGGATGAGCTAAAACGGGACCTGAATTTCGGGCTCCATGGCTCTATGCTGTCTAAATTAAGATCAGTGATTCACCTCTGTGGGCTTCATTTTCCTAATCCATGAGACAGAAATAGTAACTTAATCTCGAGGTGTTTTTATTGGGAACACATAAGGAAATCTCTAACTAGATGCTAGGCACACAATCAGTTGTTGATATGTAGAACTGAAATAATACTCATTGATGAAATTTCACTCCTTCTACTAGAAAGACAACCCAGATTGTGAGCCCTTCTTATGTTCTTCAATTTGGAGGACAGTGAAGCATGTAATTTTATATATCCTGAAGTTGAAAATGGATTCAGTTCTGTAGGTCATCCCAGTATGGGCTGTGTTTCACTGAATTAATGTAGCTCCAATTTCCTGTAGTCTACGGAGACTCACTTACCCAAGCTCTCAGAAGCCAGGCCTTACCCTGTGCTGGTTCCGTTGAGCATCCGGCATTATTAACCTGCCCACCAGAAGCAGGAGAATTCTCTTGGGAGGGCATTGCCTGTGTTAATCCAACCATTGCATTTAATCCAAGTCATTAACTACTTTAATAAAATAAAATTCAATAAATGTGTGTTGAACCCCTAGAATGTGACGTGGGTGCTAGGTTCCGGAGACACAAAGATGAATAACCATAGCCCCTGCCTGGAGGATATCCCCAAGCCTTTGTGTGCCCATGCCTGTGGCAGATGCTGCATGTGAGGTTTTTCCTTGAGGACCTTGATGGTCTGTTACGTGTTTCATGCCTTCTTCAGGGGACACCTCAAGTCTTCCCAAAGCCACACACTCCTTTCTTCCCACACTTCCTCCATCTCTTCTCCCTCCACCCCCGCCTTGTCCTTCACCAGTTCCCACTTCCCTCTAGCCCATCCTTCTTTCTTCCTTCTCATCCTTCCTCCCATTCACAAATAGTTAGTGACTATATAATAGCTACTGTTCTAGAACAAAACAGATAAGCATCTGCTCTCAAGAAGCTTATATTTTTTTAGAAAAACGTTTTATTTTGAGATAATTTTAGAATTACATAAAAGTTGTAAAAAAAGTTAGAGAGTTTCTGTATACCCTTCACCTAACTTCCCCATCTGCCAATCTTATATGACCATAGTATGAATACTGAAACCAGGAAATTAACATTGATACATTTATAATAGTAATCCTACAGATACTACCAGGATGTTTTTCCAGTTTTCCTACTCCTTTTTTTTTCTGATCCAGGAGCCAATCCAGATCCTTATATCATGTTTAGTTATCACATCTCCTTAATTTTCTCTAGTCAATGGCAATCCTTCAGTCTTTGTCACCTTGACAATTTTTCATAGAACTAGTCTCAGGTATCCTGTAGAACGTCACTCAATTTGGGATTGTCTAACACTGTCTCATGATTAGACTGAGGTCCTACAGTATTGGAAGGATACCACAGTCATGATGTATCCTCCGTGCATCATAGCAAGGAGGTACATGATGTCAAAATGTCTTGTCACTCGTGACATTAATCCTGGGTGACACTTGGAGAAGTTAACGCCTGATGAGGGTGGCATCTGAGAGTTTTCTTTTCCATAACAAAGGTACCATTTCTCCTTTATAATTAATTAGTGACTTGCTGGGAGATGGCGTGAGACTATAGAAATACCCTGTTTCTCATCATCCTTTCACCCACTGATTTTATTACGCATTGTTTTTTGAGTGTTTTCTTACTCAAGAAGCTCACCTTTTATTTGGAGTAAAAAGAAGTAATGCAATAAATTAGATGGTTTTCAATAGTGAAAGTGTTGTCAGGAAAATATAAGAAGATGGAGTGACAGAAAGAGAGGTCTACTTTGGATGGCAGGTCAAGGAAGACCTCTCGGAGAAAGTGACATTTGAGCTGGGACTTGGATGACAAAAACCCAGCGGAGTGAGATCTGAGAGAAGAGCACTCCAGGCAAAGAACACAGCCAGAGCAAGAGCCTGGTAGCTAGCATGAGCAAGGCCTGTTTGAGAAAAGGAAATGAGCCAGGCGTGGCTAGAGTGAGTGAATAAGGGGCCAAGCCAGGGCGCTTGGGTGGCTCAGTTGGTTAAACATCTGCCTTTGGCTCAGATCATGATCTCAGGGTCCGCGTGGGCTCCCTGCTCAGCAGGGAGTCTGCCTCTCCCTCTCCTTCTGCCCCTCCCCCCATGTGTGCATGCATGCTCTCTCTTTCTCTCTCTCTCAAATAAATAAAATTAAAAAAAAAAATAAGAGGCAAAGTGGTGGGGGCTAAGGATGCCCAAAGAGGGAGAACCCAAGGCAGGGTAGAGAGTTCAAAAGTTTTCTAAGTGCAGTGCAACTTCCTTCATGAAATATGGTCTCTATCTGTGCTGTACCATAGGGTATTCACTAGCCACATCTACTACTTATACTTAAATTTTAATTGATCAAAATAAAGTGAAAAAAGAATTCAACCCTTCAGTCAGCCCAGCCACATTTTTAAAGTGTTGCATAGTCACTGTTGTGACTAGTGGCTACCCTGTTGGATGACACAGATACAGAACATTTCCGTCACAGCAGGAAATTCTACTGGACAGTGTGCTCTTGTGTATGCCTTCTGGAGGTCATTTGTTGTGTTCATTTCTACGGGCAATACACAGTTGACCGAGTTAAGAGCCCTTCAAGGATGGTAGGCAAATGTGCAAAGAATAAACGCCATGCCAGTAACATGGGCATCGCACAGGGAAAAAAAAATGCTGTAGGATTTGGATAAAGCACTGACAACTGGAAGATCAGAAAAGGTTTCGTGGAGAAGCAGTGCTTTGATGTCTACGCTAAGATCCTGATGGGTTGAAATGAGGAAGTCATTCCTGATGAAAAGCTTGGTATGAGCTGAGGTTGGGGAGGCATAATGTACAAGGCAAGGCTGACAAGTAGTCTACGTTGGCTGGAGCTTAGGTGTGTGTAGGAGAATGGGAGGGGAAGATGAGCAGGCAGGTGGGCAATACAGTGTAAAAGGTATTGGAACAGGCTACGGAGTTTTATCTTCATCCCTCAGACAGTGGGTAGCCGTTGATGGTTTTTACCAAAGGAGTAACCTTATCACACACAAAGGTGTGCTTCAGAAAGATCAATGGGTCTGTGCTGTATGAGGTGGACTGTAGTTGGGAGAGACAGACCATAGGAGGAGGGAGGGTTGGAAATCCATTTGCAGTCGAGCAAACGTGAACTCGATCCTATCCCAGCATGTATTTTCTTTTTAAAATTTTATTATGTTATGTTAGTCACCATACAATACATCATTAGTTTTTGATGTAGTGATCCACGATCCATTGTTTTCGTATGACACCCAGTGCTCCATGCAGTACGTGCCCTCCTTAATACCCATCACCGGGCTAACCAATCCCCTCTAAAACCCTGTTTGTTTCTCAGAGTCCATAGTCTCTCATGGTTCATCTCTCCCTCTGATTTCCACCCCCCTTCATTTTTCCCTTCCTTCTCCTAATGTCCTCCGTGCTATTCCTTATGTTCCACAAATAGGTGAAACCATATGATAATTGACTTTCTCTGCTTGACTTATTTCACTTAGCATAATCTCCTCCAGTCCCATCCATGTTGATGTCAAAGTTGGGTATTCATCCTTTCTGATGGCTGAGTAATATGCCATTGTATATATGGACCCAGCATATATTTTTCTAAAGCCTAAAGCATTATCCAGCATGGAAAGATAGGCTGCTTGAAATATAACATTCAGAAACAAACTCTGAGATTTTAAAAGATACCACTTACTCTTTATAGCAAGCAAACATGTTCTAGAACTGCAGTATACATACTGAAACTGTGAAATTAATATTAACATATAAACCCCGTAAGATTTGGTATGGATATTTGATAAACAGGTACCCTTTGTGCAAGTGTATTTACCTAAATTAGAGTTTTTAAAACTTTAGTGTTCCTAAAAATCACCTGGGTGGCTTGCTACAATGCAGAGTTCTGGGCCCCACTCCAGAGGTTCTGATTTATTAGGCATGGGATGGGGCCTAGGAACCTGTATTTTAACATAAAAGGAGCAATAATCTGAGGAAAGGCACCTGAGAAAACCTGACCAATCCCAAGAGCTTTCTTTTCTTCAAGTTAACAGATTCCCCTTCTCATTATTTATAGCCTGTAGTCCTGCAGATATAAAAATACGTTCCTCTCCCATCATGCCCTTTTCTCCTAACTCCATGGAGTACGTGGTTTAAGAGAACTGTAACATATTTTTCCACTTTTAATTTCTTTTTATTTTATCCACTTAAAATAGGCTTAAAGGGGTGCCTGGCTGGCTCAGTCAGTAGACATGCAACTCGGTCTCGAGGTCATGAATTCGAGCCTCACATTGTGGATCGAGTTTACTTTTAAAAGGGGGGGCAGGGCTTAAAGAAGTACCCCTTCTAAAAAAGTTAAAAATTTAAAAATTTAATTAAAAAATTTTTTTACTGAAAAAGAAAAGAATTACCCCTTCATTGTCCTCTTTTTCCTCCAAGTGCTCATTTCCAGAGGTTGATCTGTCTATCCTTCTCCCACATATCCCTTATACTGACATTTGTTTTGATTTTCCCAGTCTGCCCTACACAACCAAAAGTCCTGTGAGGACACGGACCTTGTTGGAGTCACTTCCACGAACCCAGCAGGGCTCGGCCGGTGCCCGGGGATCACCACAGCTAGCTGGTACTTGTAGAATGCTCCTCAGAGTGGTAGCCCACCTGGTACCTCAAGGGTTCTAGTAACCCTGCCAAACTAGGGTCATTACCAAAGCCATTTCACAGATAAGGTCACTGAATCTCAAAGCCTTTCAGGGGCATCTTCAAGGGAATGCAGTAAATATCTGAGTGATTTTGAATTTAGACCTCTGAGCCCAGTACGTGCCATAGGTTTTGCTCTTCACCACATGGCCCCAGGCAAGGTTGGTGATGCTGATGGCCTGGGGTCATGGGAGCCCTGTTGTCAAGGAGGGAGCAGAAGAGTGAGCAGGATGCAGAAGAAACAGCTTCTCCTTTACCCGCTGGGGTTTGCTTGCTGTTATTCACTTCCAGTTCTGGCATTTTCACTTCCTGTCTCTCCAATGCCAAATGCCCAGATGCGATCTGCACCAACAGGCAGCTGTTCCATTAGCCCATCTTTAAGAGGAGCATTCCCGATTCACAGGTACCTGGGGAAGTCCAGAGGGTGATAATTAAGGACCTTTCTCCAATTCCACACACAGAAGGAGCTTTCACAATTTAACATGGCCCCTTTCTCCTAAATAGGTCACATTGCAGACAAAATGTTGCAAAAGGAGCCTCAAGATTTCCTTTGGCAATCTATGTCTCTGCAAAACATAGGAGGGTTTTGACACAGGGCCTCATCTGCATAGACAGTTCCTACAGGGAAGTGACTAGCATGGAGGGGCGGGGACTGACATCCATGAGCCCTCAGGTCCTACAGCCAGACCCTTGGGGGCTGTGTCCTCTCTCAACGGCTTCCCAGCTCCAGATGAAGTAGATGAAGTGCCTCCAGACTGCACACCCAGGCGAAGAGAGTTGGGTGTGGACTGTGAGCTGAAAAGTACCCAAGAGCAGTAACTGTCAGGGCCTCCATTAATGGAGACCCAACACAGTGGCTGGGCAGACACCAACATGCAAATCTCCTAATGAGGAATTTACCAAACCGCTTAGAGAGCAGGTAGGAAGTATGCAGAGTCCATGACCAGAGCTACCCCCTTGGGAGGTCATCTATGCTTCTACTCACCTACCCACCCACTGGACAAATAAATGTTTTCCTGCAGGCCCCGCAGAGGACATTGTTTAGACCTTTACTCAGCACTGTGAATTCAAATTAGTTGAGTAGGTGTCTACTTCCCTATTATATTGTGAGGGGGGTTCTATGTCTTATCCACCTCATATCCCTAGATCCTGGTTTCTGGCACATGGTAGGTGCTCAAAACATGTGCAGTTCATGAATGAACAAAGAAATAAATTCTAGAGCCCGACAGCATGACAGCTGTCTGCAAGTATTGGAAGATGGTCACGCAAAGAGACATCATGTTTACCCTTTGTGCAGTAGCAGGCAGAACTAGAAGAGAGCAGTAGGTGCTATGATTTTAACAACGTACAGATTTTGTTTTGGTTTGGTTTTTAATTGTCTGGACACTGAGAAGTTGAATGAGTTAATTGCTTGGAGGCAGTGAGATCCCCATCGTGGAAGGGGTTCAAACCGGAAACTAGTCGAGAATATGCAAAGGTATTAAGAGGATTCAGGCACAGGTGCTTGGATGGGTGGCTGGTCTAGACACCTTTATGGTTTCTTCCAACCTTGAGACTCTGATTTCAGGATTTGTTTTTATTCATCTGCATAGCTGCTTTATTGGCCTGAATATATATGGGGATATTTTTCATCTTCCAAAGTAATCTGAAGGCAGCCTCCCCACTTACTAAGGAGCTTTTGGTGGGCAGCGTGGATTGACTTATAGTGGGGCTGCCTTGCATGTTGCATGATTCACCGTGCTCTCTAGCTGCCCCCAAATACGTATATCATTGTCTGCTGTTCCAAGATGACACTGTTATTTCCCACCTGTGCAAATACAGCTGTAAAAAATGACGCATGCCCAGCCGTCCCTTCCCCAAAGTATAGACAAGGAGCATACACCCTCTGGCTTAACACGCCCACGAGGCACACACACCCTCTTCTGAATTTCAACACTCATTTCCAAGCCTGCTAAGAAGAGAAGAGAATTGCAAATGAACTCACATTACCAGCAAAACCAAGCCAGCCTCCCTCCTAAATTACTTCATATATTAAGCCTGTGGACTACAGAAGCCCCTGCATCTTCTCTGGCTTCCTAGAAAATCAAAAAAGGTTTCCAGCAGTTTCAGCAAACAAGCAGGCTCTGAGCCTTATCTCTTTGTTAGAGATTTGATTCAAACTGTGTCCGCTAGCAAAGAAATACAAAGGAAAAGAAAGTCAGTATGGTATAACTTTGAAATTTTTAGCAAGCGCCACAGGAAAGAATAATAAACCATAAATTGCTGCATCTGGCCTTAAACTTATAAAGAAAACAATAATGCAAGAAACCAAAAAATGTTACTCTCCTTTGTCATTTAAAAAAAAAATCGTTTCGATTCTTCATCACTTTTTGTTCACCCTTTTACTTCACCAATTGTGAAAGGGCATCAAAAGCAACATCAGTCTCTCCCCAGCCTCCAGAAGGCAGAACACTTGCGCTGAGAAATTCACACAAATTCAAGGAGCAAGGAGACTAGGAGGAGTTGAGAGTGGTAAGACCGTCCACCCCAAAGAGACACGATGCATGGGTGGGTTTCCAGTTAGGAAGCAGAGCCAGGAGCTTACCTGGAGGACCTGCCATTGAAACTGAGATACAGAGTGTCCACCTGTGCTCAAGGTGACATCCCTGCACTTGTCCTCCAGCCACCCTCTTTTTACCAGAGGTGCCATTGAATTGTGTCACTGACTAATAGAAGCAGACCGCGGAGCGAAGGACGGGGTCTGACTCCATTTGCTTTTCCTTTATGTGTGCTCATCAAACCAGGACCAGTTCTATTATATTTTGTTCATTCGGGTTAATCATCTCGGACCACGTTATCATGAACATAGAGGACTTTTGCCCCCTCCTGAAGCCACGGCTTGCCGTGCTGCTCACAATAATTTCCCAGTCTGACAAAAGCACCCCATGTCAGTGGACCCATACTGTGTCCCCGTCAACACAGATGCTGTGGTGGCTTCATCTGAATGCTCCCCGCCCAGGCGCTGGCGTACCTACCAGAGGGGTCTCTGCAAGAACTCAGCACGAGCCGCGCTAATGAACAACAGCAGATAACCTCAGGATAAGTAAGAGAGCTCGCCCCTGGAGCGATGTCCGTGCCCCGCTCGTTCCTTCAGCCCAGGGGGAGAGGCAGGAGGTAGCCAGGTCACCGTTGAAGCTGTGCTATGGCCGTGGGGAATGAACCAAATCGGGGGCATCTTGGGGGCAGTCAGAGAACACAGAGAGGGTCTCTGGACAGAGTGAGGGAGCCACCTCACCTCACCTCCCTGCAGTCTGCCTCCTCCAGGTGTACTGAAAGTATCCATGCCTGGGCCTCACCCCCCAAATCCCATTTAATTGGTGGGGGTAGAGCCTGAGCACTGATAGGCTTCGCTTGTCCCCCGAGTGATGTTAGTGTGTAGCCAGGCTTGAGAACCTCTTGTCCAGACTCTGGAGAGGTGGCAGAGGGTTACACAGTGCCCAACCCAGAGTTCAGAGACAGTGTGTGTGAGCTGCTCTCATTACTATTATTATCATTCATACAAAGGCTGGTTGCACATCTGTGTAGCATCCCTGGGAGGGGAGGGTCTTGTCCAAGAATTTTAGTGTCCCCTCACTACTTTCCACACAGGGTAGGTATTCAATAAACATAGTCTGATTCGTTTAGATGACCCCTAGTACCCCCAGTACTTCTGGCTGGGAGCCATGACCATCTATTTGTTACAAAGAGTCCTGGAGTTGGGTCAGGACACTTGGGTTCTGGTTCTAGCTCTATCACCTTGATCAAGGTCCTTCCCAATTCTTGGCCTCAGTTTACCCATTTGTAGAACGAGGGTGTTGGATTATGTGATCGATCACTAAAGATTCACCTGCTTTAACTTTCTCTGGCTTTAGAAGCCCATGTTAACAAAACACTCCGGTTTGTCTACCAAAAGGAAACCTGGGCTAGGAGCAATGATATAATGCTCTTCGGTATTGGGGAAACAAGCAACATCAGAGGTAGAGAGCAGGGGGAGGGGTATCCATGTTTATTACATGCTGAACACCTGGGAAAAGTAGAGGTCTCCCGAAAAGAGGAAGGGGGAAAGATTCTGGTGGAAAAGTCGACTGGGGCTAGGTTGTAAAGAGTGTTGAGAGCCTTGACCAGGTATTTGGACTTTGTTCAGCATGGCATTGGGCACCCTCCACGAATGTGCACCAGGAAACTGAGGCCCTGGCTGAGTTTTAACAGGCACCTCTGGCCTCCACACTGCCAGGGAGGTCCTTAAAGGGGAGCTGGCATCTAACTCCTCTTCTAGTGAGTTCGTACCTCGTACCATCATTGTTGAATAATTAATCGACAAAAGACTTAGCTTAACTGCTCTCAGATCTCCTGATGAAGACTAAAAAAGCATAACCACCAGACAGCCGAGAAGCCACCCACTAAACTCTAGGTTCCCTAACGTCTATATATTTTTTTAAACATCTGGAAGGGGAACTGAAGTTTAAAATATTCTTCCTGATTCTTGTGACGATATAAACAGCCTTTGGCCACAAGATTTTTCTAAGCCAACACAGGGACACTATTTGCATGTTATTTTGCATGAAATGTAGTCATTTACATACATTTGCATGGTGCTTTCAAAAAGCCTTAATTCTAAGTATGTCAAATAAAATAAAACAAATTAGTGTAATCTACTGCCATTGTGCGGCAGCCCAGCCAGGCGATGGTGGTGGCTTGGGGGCCAGCGGCTGGGAGAGCAAAGAGGTGGCTTTGAGAAAGCCATGAATGCCCCTGGTTCGGTGTATCCCAGAGCAGATGGATGCAATAAAGTCTGAGAACAGGAAACTCTTGGGGGGTGGGGCAGGGTAAAGTCTCAAGCAACTGGACAGCACCTGGTCGCTCCCGAACCCCATTTAAGCCTCACGGGAACCTTTGTGCACAGTAGCGGAGGGATTGGCGTGGACTTCATTCGTAAGAGCGTGAGAGAGGGGCAGTGACTTGCTCGTGACACACCAGTAAATGGTCACGCCTACACAGAAACCTCAGACTCTCCCAGTCCAGGCCTCTTGGTCTTCCACAGGCTTGATGCTCGGAGAACTGATCTCGTTCCCTCCAGAAGAGGCGAAGTGTCCCCACTTACTGCCCATCCAGAGGCTCCTCCTCAGCCACCACACTGCCTTTGGGACACTGTGCGGGGGGACCCCCTTATGGCTCAGGGACAGCGTCGCACAACCTGTGATGCTTCTGGCCCTAAGTAATTGCCTTTTTATTGTTTGAGACAGATACTTGAAAGTTACAGTAATGAGGTGAAAATATAAGCAGCTTACAGTTTACTAGAACATTAATCCTCTGGGGATGATTTCTTTTTTTCTGTGAGCTTCTCTGTGGGACCTTGTTCACTGCATCTTGTAGAACTTATTTTTAGACTTTTCTCCCTATGATCCATCATCACCTCTCTACCCTTGCCTAATTACTAATTTCCATATTTGCCTAATTACTAATTTCCATATAATATATATGTTATATATATAACTGCTGCAAGTCCTGGAAGGCCTCTGGTCTGGGGGATAGTGTTCAGCAGCAGGAAGTAGGAGTCAAATCATGGGGTTTAGAACCAGGCTGAGCTAAGGTCGAATCATGACTCCTCCACCTTTGATAACTTGACTTTGGTCTCTTTGAGCTTCAGCTTCTGTAAAGGTAGTGGTGCATCTGCAGCTCCTAGAAGCTCACGCCGATGCTTTGAGGCGGATCCTGTAAGTTTGGGTAAGCTGAGCCTGGGCATGCTTGGGCAGACCTGAGGGGTCGGTCAGCTAGTGCAGTCGGCTGCCCTTAGAAGCAGCAGATGCTCCTGGGGCCGACCTGTCTCCCAACTCACAGCAAGCACGTGCCTTGGGTACTTTTAGGGCCCCATGAAAACATTTTAATTTCTTTTAAAATCAGAAGGGGAAAAAATGAGCTTTTAGGTTGAATAGAGTGGTTTAATATATAATATTAATGTATTTATCTGTATACCAATGCAATTGTAAAATAAATTTTTATTTGTATTTTTTTTTTTTCTGGAGGAAGGGTCCCATGAAGGCAAAAGTACCTGAGCCCTTGAAAGTCATAATGCAGGCTTGGATGCTCCTGCCTAACCCTCTGTTGTCCCCTGGGCACCCATTCTGTTCAATTTTCATCTGTTCATTTACAAAAGAGCATCCAAATTGGGGGTCTTGGGTGACCTAGCCCCCAACATCTCAAGATGATGTGAGAACCCCACCTTTCTGCGAAGGTCATTTGTTTCGGAATGTGGTTGACTTGCCCAGACTCATCTACTTGCTCTCCCTGTGTCTTGCTCCAGTCAGTGTCATTCCACATTCCCCATTGCTCTTGTGTTCCTGCCCGCAACCACTGGACTGCCAAGAATAAGCAACAGGACAAAGAAGGGAGAAGGTGCTTGGGAAACGGGGAGCTCCTATCTCCCTATCCCATGGCACACCATTTCCTCCCTGCCCTTTCATTCAGGAATCGTTTGAGCAGCACAGATAAATATTTCAATAGCAGTCACATGGTTCTTTATTGTAGTTTATCTGACACAACCATTGAGAAAATAGGAAAACCAATGCCAATTCATGATGTGACTTTCTCCTTTCTGTGCTTCAGTTTCTGCAAATTGAGGCTAATAAGAGCAGCCGTGGAGGGGCAATGGGAAAGGGAATGAAATTATAGCTGAGAAGGTGCAGATGCTTCAGAAGAAACATTCAAGCTGAACTAGGAGTTATTATTAGCTTGATTATCAGTGAGCTCAAGCCTCTCGGAGTGCCCAGGGCATAAGGACTTCCTGTGTTTCCAAAGCTAACTGTCCTCCTCCACTTCCTTCCTGAATTACCATCCATTAATTTCGTCACTACTGAAAGGGCCCTGATTTTCGGTTCACACCCACTCTCAGTTCACACCCACAACCTGTGAAAGGCTGAGTGAGCCAGCAGTCGGTTTAGCTTGCAGACTTAGCCATGCTTTTTCCCAATCACTTTGGAAAGCCTTGGTCAACCTCCTGGTGGGCCTCAAATCCAAGGGATGAGGACACGGGAGCAAGAAGGGAAGAGCAAAAAGAGAAAAGGAAGCTAGAGGTGTCACAGGGAAGGGAAAGAACACCCCTACCTGCCTGAGTGTCATTCCAGGCCTGCACCGTTATTCTGCACCGCATGCTCATCCTTTGGGCAGGACACTCAGGAAGCGCTCCCCAGCCCCCTGCATCCTTGTCACATTGCAGCCACCATGTGTCCCTAACCTTAGCCAGTGGCAGGACATTGGAAATCATTTGTCCAACACTGCCTTTTTACAGATGAGGAACTTGAAGCCCAGAAACTTAAGGGACTTGTCCAGGTTCACACAGCAAATAGGCCAAGACCAAAACCCAGGTGTTCTGCTATCCAGTCCAGTATCATTTCACTGCAGTACATAAAGCTTTTAGGTGTGTGCGTGGGTGTGTATGTATACACACACACTTACATAAACACACACACACACAAACACATTTCCACACACTGGGGAGTCTAGGTGTGCTTTCATTATTTTATGCATCCTTATAGCAACGAGGCCTGGAAAACAAGTAATACATCCCCATTTTTACCAATGAAGAAGCTGAAGCTCAAAATGGGGAAGGGAGAATACTCAAGTTCAACCAGGTCATTGTAGCAAAGCTGGTATACAACCGAGTGTCCTGACTCCCAGACCGTGAACTTCCCAGACACCACGCTGCCTTGGAGCCAACTGTCCAGGGCTCTTGGCTATGGCTCTTATGAAAGAGCCAGGATTCCCATCCATATTTATAGGGAAAACTTCTGGCTCAACTGCATTTCATGCTTCGAAGTCTCAACATTTTCTTTTTAATTTATGAGAGGAAAGAGAGTAACAATGGAGTTGATGGGCAATTTGTGTAATTAACACCCCAAAGTTACTAGTACTATAAGGTTTTTTTGATTCAGTGCATTCTCCCGACAGATGCTCTTTTACTGGTCAAGTGGCATTATCATGAGGATTACAACGGAGGGGTAAAGACACCTGCCAGAGGAGAGTGGAGGGAAGGCATGATTTGGGTTTGTCATTAACGATCGTAGGTATACTTTGGTGTACCTATGAGCCTGCTTCCTGCGAAGATGTGAAGGATGGAACTAGCGAGTTCCACACAAGGAGCTGGACATCTGCTTCTCAACTGGTGCTAATTTAGCTTATTTAGAAATGAGTTGTGCCTCTACAAGACAGATAACAGAAAGTTGTTTGCTTTCCTATGACCGTAACTTTTTACTCCTCTCACAATCGGCCAGATGGACACATCCGAGGGGTCTTGCTGGGCTGTCACAGAATGGTGGATGTTCCTGTTTCTGCCCGTGTTCGAGAAGTCGTTGTTACTGCATAATCTCAGTACATTCACATAACACCCAAATCAAGGTCTTGAGAAATGTCTGATCCCTTCCAAAGCACTTTGGAATGCACATGATTGGCTCTTCTATAGTTGCTAAGCGGGGACAGATATTCAGGGAGCCTATATCACTCCAACTGTGTTGATTCTTAAAACATTGATGTTTTCCCAGTCAACTGGAAAACATCTACTTCTCTGGGCTGTGCAAATGCCCGCTTACGTCCCCAGCTGCCCCAGACTCAGGAAGCCCAAATGCACCTCAACAAGGAGCTGCCCTGGCACCCAGCCCCTCACCAACCTGCCAGTCAGGCCCCATGGCTTGTGTGTGCCTGCCTCGTTTCTGCCTGTCCCCCAGCCACACAGGCGTGGCCCTGCAGAGGGAGACGGCACTCCCAGAGGAGACTGGTTGCTGAACGGTTTTAATATCACACTGTATGGCCAGATTTCTTAGTGATGAGCACAAGGAGGGCAGTGTTTTTCACAGAGAACTCTGCAGGGCTGGGGCCCACTAGTTGGCAGTGAGGTTGACGTCACTGGCCCTGGAGCCAGGCTTTCCAAGCCTTACCTCTTACAGGGGTCGGGTGGGTGATGCTGGAGGCTGCTTGCCCAGACTCTGACTGCAAAGCCGAGCTAAGGTCACGTGTGGTGAGGAGTGGAAATCTAAAGTGTCTTTTAAAGCCAGAGGCTCTTTATCCAAGAGTTACCGGCCAGGGCCCAGAGGCAAACAAGAATCAGAGAACCAGGGGAGGCAAGAGGGAAAGAGAAATAACGAAATCTAGGTGTTTCTCCCCCTCAATCACAGCCCATCGACACACAAGGGTCTGTGAGTTCCCTCTGATAATTTAAATGATCTGTTTTCATTTTGATGAGAATCTAAAAGAAAGACATTTCTGCCTCTACCTTTGGGCTTATGTTTTCAATCACTTTGGCACCAAAGAGTGGTGCTTTCATTGTCATGACACCTGAAAGAAGAAACAAAGCAGCCTTGGTAAGTGTTCATGCCCTTGATGGCCAATCTACCAAGGGAGACTTGGAGAAGAGAAGGATTTGCTGTAGTTGGCACAGCCTCTTGGGAGAATTGACTCATCACACGGCCCATGTAGTTATGGGCATGTCCAGCTGGAAAGCCCTGTATTTGTTCTCTAAGGTTGCTGTAAGGAAGTATCACAAACTGGATGGCTTCTTCTCCCACAGTATTGGTGGCCAAAATCAAGGTGTCAGCTGGCCGTGCTCCCTCTGAGACTCTGGGTAGAATACTTCCTTGCCTCTTCCTAGCTTTTGGTGGCGGCTGTTGATCATTGGCTTTCCTTGGCTTGCAGCTGCCACTACCCGATCTCCAGTCCCATGAACTTCTCTCTGTGGCTTTCCTTCTTTGTCTTGTAAGGACACCAGTCATATTGGATTAGGGCCCACCCTCATGACCTCATCTTGGCTGAATCTGCGGAGACCCTATATAAGGTCACATTCACAAGTACAGGGGTTAGGACTTCAGTGTATCTTCTTAGGAGACACAACTCATACGTAACGGGCTCAGCAGGAGCAGTGTGTTCCCTAGTTGTTGTGTGAGCAATGCTGTTGTTTCGGCAAAAGCACCTGCCATCACATTGAATTGATCTGCACATTTGAACTGCATGGTTTTGTACCTTTGTTTGTATTTGCTTTGTAAATAATTATTAGATTATTTTGTTTGGTTTTAATAGTCATACAAGAGCTGTAAGCATAAGGAGATTATACCCACTTTTACGTTGTATGTTTTTAAATGACATTGTAATACAAATAATTTGTCAGCTCAGGTAGTCCTTGACAATTTTCTTTTGTTCTATTTAAAGTAGCTGCATGTTGTTTCAGTACTAGAGCCCCTGGGGTCTCGATGAATTCCAGATGTGACAGGAGATGGCGCCTCTCCAAAGCTCGTAGGTGTGAGTAGATCTGTTAAAAGGAGCTTTCTTAGGTATATGGTCAGATTTCAAATTCCCTGAAGGTCTGTGTACCTCTTATGACCAGCGTATGCCCCTAAGGTCATTCATTGCTGGGGTTTGACATGGGGGGGAGTCAAGGTCAGTTGTGTCAGGGACCTTTCCTTTCCCCCCTGCCTCTCAGCAGTAATATCTGGGCCAGAGAGGGGCCAGATTCTGGCTTGCATCCCACAGGAAGGGTGGGTCTGGAGATAGCCAAGCTCCAAGAAGTTGGGTGGTCCCTGGAACCCTAGAAAATACCTGGCATCTCAGATAAGTCCACAGCTCCCCTTCCCCAGAATCAGTAGGAGCCCCGGGGAACACTTTACCCTACTGCATTGACCCTCTGAGGAGAGTGTTGCCCTCAGCACTCCAACAAGAGAGCCTGAACATCAGTCCAAGGTGTTTGCTATGCTCTGTGATCCAGAAACAGATGGATGAACATCAGATGGAATTCTCAGCTCCACCTAAGTATCCCTAAATACAGACCCCAGGAGGATGGGGGTGGGAATCTCAGAGAGTAGCCTTAAGCCCCTTGCAGCAAATAATGAATGTCTCTGCTTTCTTCTTATCTTTTAGTTTTTCTTGAGTTTTGTTTAGCTACAAAATATTTAAACCTCATTCTTTTTTTAAAGATTTTATTTATTTATTTGAGAGAGAGAGAGAGCATGAGCAGGGGGAGGGGCAGAGGGAGAGGGAGAAGCAAGCTCCCCACTGAGCAGGAAGCCCAATGCGGGGCTCCATCCTAGGACTCAGTATCACAACCTGAGCTGAAGGCAGACGCTTAACCTACTGAGCCACCCAGGTACCCCTAAACCTCATTCTTTTTAAAAATATTAAACTAGTTTCCTTAAAACTCCTTGATTAAAATAGATGCTTCTGAAAAGTATTCCAGCCTTGTCCCCTTCTCACCTGCAATCTCCAGTTGCACTAAGTAACAATAGTTGAGGGACATTTTTCTTCTACGACCAGCCAAGAGGAAAAAACACTGAATATGGAGCAAGAGCACTTGGCTCAAATCCGGATTCCATATCATTTCGCCACAAAAAGGTGTGAGATTGCGCCATTCGTGACGACATGGATGGACTTCGCGGGGGTGCTGTGCCGAGTGAAATAAGTCACACAGGGAAAGACAAACACTGTATGATTTCCCTTATGTGTAGGACCTACAAAACAAAACAAATAAAACAAAAGAGAAACAGTCTCACAGATTTAGAGAACAGCCTGGTGGTTGCCAGAGGGGCGGGAGGGGGTGAGGATGGGTGAAAGAAGGGAGGAGATGAAAATGTACAAACTTGCAGTTATAAAATAAATAAAACATGGGGATAAAATGTATGGCATAGGAAATACAGTTAATAATGGGGAACAACTTTGTATGGTGACAGATGGTAGCTAGATTCATCATGGTGATCACGTCATACCCTGTAAATGTTGAGGCATTATGCTGTGCACCTGAAACTAATATAATATTCTGTGTCAACTACACCTCAATTAAAAAAAAAAAACTGGTTACAATACTTAATAGATGTTGGAGCTTACATAGCTCTTTTAACCATACTGAGCCTCAAATTCCTAATCTGGAAAAGGGACATCATCATCATCATCATCATCATCATCATCATCATCATAATACCTGCCTGCCTTCCTCATTGTCACGCAGATTGAATACAATAATGGGTGTGAAAGCTTTTTACAATGTAAATTGCAGTTTCAGGCTGAGTTATTTTTGCCATGTGTCAATGCCCTTCAGCCAGAGACCACCAAATACCTGTAGTTAAAACAAGTTGAGTCGATCATTAGTTGTAGTCTGAAGAACAAACACCACGGAGAGCCAGGGGGTGTCTCAGTAAGAGTCTTAGAGGAACTTCTAGGATTTGGGCTTTGGTTGGATGGTTTGAGAGGAGGTCTAGGGAAGCAGGGGTTTGCTCTAAATTGGATGCCGTCAGAAAGTGGGCGCAATTCTATGAGTGGGAATCTTGTTAAATCTTCTCTGTTGAAAGGGAAGACCAGAATGAGGATAAAGCTGTAATGGTGGAAGCAGGAGTAACTCACGGTCGAGAGAGGGGGTATTCAGTATTTGGTATGCAGCACAGTGATCGTGTTTTTGTCTGTGCTTAGAAGTGGCCTTGCTTTGTCTCTTTTTATCATGATCTCAGAGTAACCTTGTCTGAGCCCAATATTCTGTGTTCATGTCTGATAGGAGAATAACATGGCCGAGCTGCAAGTGCCAGGCCAGCTTCTGAATGTCAGGGGCTGCTCTTTGCTTCTCTCTCACATTACACAGATTCAAACCAACAGGTTCTCTGTAGGACCATGGGCCTACATGGAGTTTTAAAAATAGATGTACTCAGGGTAGGTAACAGAGAAGGAAGAAAGGAGAGAGAAAGGAAGGAGGATTTAACAGGGAAAGAATGTGAGAGGCGGGGGTGTGCACATTTACCGGGACTCTGGAAGCAGAGGAAGAGCTCCAACGGATTGAGTTAATTGCACTTCATAATAGGCCACCACCAGAGGCAGCATCGAAAGGTCAGCCTAGAAAGCACCAAGCCACTCAAGTCCCTTAAAGGGATACCAGTTTCATCAGATCCTGGGATTGGCTATGGATTCGGTCCTAACATCCTCTCCCACTTCTCCTGGATTCTGTCACATGGATCTTGGGGGCTATGTGTGCTTCCTGAATGGTTTGAGGGGGATTCCAGAGCCATTTTCTCCTGTGGCTGATCCGTGATCCAAGGATCCACAGATGTTTCATAAAACCTAAAAATGACTAAGCCATTTACCTCAGGTGGCTAATCAAGCAGGTTTCAAAAATTCCAAGGTATCGAGGTACCACAAGTGCAGAGTGGAAATTGAACTGCGGTCGCAGATACGGCTTGGCCATTAATAGCTGAACTCGATGAGCTAATAGAGAGTTATCAGCTGATGAGCAAACATCACTATGATAGCAACAAAATTGGCCTCTGTTGGAAGGGGCTCTGCTAAAAGACCTCATGATCCCGGTAGAAGATGAACTCTTGATACCTGCTACATTTCAGTTAATAGCTTCAGTTCAATCAGATTAATTTAAAGGGGCTAATGAAAATGATGTAGGAGAAGAGTTTGGAGTGATCATTTGATGCGAAGACATCAGCTAAAAGATGATGAGATTATGAAACCAGTCCCCCAGGGAATAGGCAGCAGGTGCTGGGAAGTGAGTTCACCATGCCTCAGGCAGGAAGATGTGGCCAAACTCATTGGCATTTCTCAGTAAAAGAGTTTTAACTGGCTGTCACATTTCTAAGGAGTTCAAGTCTTACTGATGGTTTTATAATAAATAGATTCTGATTTTTTTTTTTTTTTAGCATTACTAGTAAAGTTCAAGGCACTTGCTGTGCCTTCTTGGTCTCTTCCTATCGTTTTGGGGGGACCAAAGTTATACTCAGAGCCAAATCTTAGCATTATTCAGGCCAGAACACATTATATATCATACAGAAAAAAAATGCCTGGATAAAGGTGGAAAATTAAGTGGTTAATAAGTAGGAGGAAAGAATCATAATGGCCACATGGATCCCACCTTTGCTACTTGTCTCAGTATGTTCGAGCTGCTCTAACAAGAATACCACAGACTAGGTGGCTTAAGCAGCAGACATCTCACAGTTCTAGAGATTGAGAAATCTAAGATCAAGGTACCAGCAGATGTGGTGTCTGGGGAGGACCCGCTTCCTGGTATGTAGACGGCTACTTTCTTGCTCTCTCCTATCACACCTGCGAGAGAGGAAGCTCTGGTCTCTTCATCTCCTTGTAAAGTGACAGAGCCCATTATGATCGATCAACAGCTAATGGCTAGTGAGTAGAAGAGCCAGGGCTCCACCCTCATGACCTAATCAGGTCCTATGGGCCCTGCCTCCAAACACCACCATGTTGGGAATTTAGGCTTCAACGTATGAATCTGGGAGGGACATAATCATTTAGCCTTTAGCACTACTTTAAGGCTTAAAGTGAAGGTCTATCTAGCTGACTGCTCTTGACACAGTTCCTCAACAGAATTAACAAATAGAGGGCCTTTGGGGTATTCAAGTCTTAGCTCCAGCTTTTCTTACCTCTGTGACCTTGGATCGGCTTCATAAAACCTTTCCAAACTTCTGTATTTGTATGTTGTTGTCGTTTGTTGTTACTGTGGGGGAGGAAGGCAATCCTCTGTGTTACTGCCAGAACTAGGTGAGAACATGGGTTTGAAAGCACCTGACACGGCACTTGGAGGCTCAGAAACTTTTTGATGTTATGCTGTTCTCAGTTGTCCTCTTGTTTATAGCACCTGATAGGGCCACCTCTGACAGGTGCATAAAGGTATTACTCTCGAAGTAGATTCAGCAGAATGGTTTTTTGGTGGGACTCCACATTCCTATGAGTCTTTCTGTTGAAAAATGAGCTTCAGAGTTCCAGGTAAGAGAGTTCGGTGACTCCTCGGGATTTTATCATTTGAATGCCGGGCACATAATAGGCTCAATGCATATTTTGTATAATGAATGGATATCAGGTAGTAGGGACTCTGTTTCCTTTAATCTGTTTCCCAGTTTCCACTCTGTTTTGGGTCAAACCCACAAAAGCCACAAAGCCGCTCTGTTTTGGGTCAAAGCCACAAAAATCTATTGGTAGAAAGAACAATAGCCCACTAAATTGGGGGCTTCCAAGGACATTGCTTAATACAAGGCAGGTGCTTTCTTGAACTCTACTGGCCTAACAACCAAGGAGATCTGGGTGCTTAAAATAATTGTATAACCTTGGGCAAATAGTTCTCTAGATCTTAGTGTTCTTATCTGTGAAATGACAGCTTTGGGCTGGAAGATTTCTATGATTTCTTCCCAGTTCTAATGATCTGTGATCCAGAATTGACTGCTCCCTTGCAAATGGATTTCCCACTGATCTAATGGGAAAAGATAGAATTGCCTCGTCACTCAGCTATACGTCCAGTGACATCCGTTAGAAATGGAAGGCGAGTCTCCATTGTAAGTGGATGTTATACATGTTAGGGACTGATCAATGCCTTTCCTTTGTGGGTGAAGTGTTAGTTTGATAAATGCCTGTCTTATGAATTTTAATCATGTGGATTGTCAGCGGTCCTCAAACTCTAAAGACCAAACTATTGTTATTACTTATTGACTGACTGATATAGAGCCAGGTCAAAGAAACAAGTCCTAAACATTGACAACTGAAATATTTATGATGCAACTAACATTGCTTCCAAGTAATGCACACTATATTCAGGAAGAAACACATTATGGCAAGCAAGGGCTTAAACTGATGAACATGTTTCCATTTTAGCCATGCAAATCATTCATCAGAGAGCAATCAATATGAATTGGATATTCCTAGGAGACAAAGCAGGAATGGAAGTGGGCCTTGGGTCTGATTCTGCTTTCTTGGCTTTCAGAAAAGGAATAAGCTATCCTGGGTACCTCACTGTATCCCTAATCCCATTTTCATCAATCCTTTATGTTCCTCCATCCTCTTTTTACTTGGAGTATGTCTTAGAGATATATAAGATTGAGATTAGGAGTTTTTGAAAATGTTCAGTTAAAAGCTTTATGCATTGACTTTCTAACCAAGGATAACACACGAGGGATTCTTGTACATGTTCAAGTGTTGAAGTGATATGGAAAACATCCTTCATAAAACTGCAGACAAAAGCATGCATCCCCATGTTCACTGCTTCTCTACACTTAACAAAAATACATTGACTGGCTCCAGCTATCGAGAGGTTAGGGTTAGGAATCTCTGAGTTTTAAAATATCTTGTTGCAGATATTCCATTAAACTTGGTCTATCGGATTTAGAAAGCCTTCATAGGGATTGCCAGCAGGATGGCATGTGATCCTCCAGGTAAGGGAAACCACTGGGCAATCATTGCCTTAGGTAGGAAGGTACGTTTTCTTCTAACTTTTAACAAGAGTAAAATCCATCGATCAGTGAGCAAGTACTTACTAGGCACTTGCTTTGAGCAAGGCCTTGGTGTAAGCACTTGGGGAGAACATAAGTTAGTTGAAATTTGGTATTCTTTCAGATATATTAGCAAACCTCCTGATACCTCCATGATCTCATGTCTCCTCCTCAAAACCCTCTAGAAACTTGCTGCTCAAAATGTGGTCAACATCAGCACTACCTGGGAGCTTGTTAGAAATACAAAATCTCCAACCCCACTGTAGACCTACTAAATCAAGATCTGCATTTCAACAAAATCCTGCTGTCACTCACATGTACATTAGAAATTTAAGAAGCATTGCTGCAGGCCAGAGGAGTCTGAGAAACAATCACTTAGCCAATCAAAGGGTACTCACGGGGGGCATCCTGAAGTCCCTACCATGCATCCAATATTGTCATAACAGCCTCTTATAGTCATTAAATATTGCCTGGTCACTTGGGAAATAATCAGAGATTTTTCTCTACAGGTCTGATAAGGAGGAAATTTTTGTTGATTATGTGAAATCATAGATGGTGTGGCTGGGAAGGATCTTACTGACTACCTATTTCCTCCTGATAGAAATAAGGAAACCCAGAGCTGGGAAACGATCAACAGCTAATGGCTAGTGAGTAGAAGAGCCAGGGCTAGAACTGAGGTCTCTGAACTTCATTAGCTAGCGCTTATTCACCTCCACTTCACTCCATTCCCCCTCCACTGCAGGGCATGTCTGGATTAATCACAAATCAATTGCTAAACAATGGATCAGATCAGTCAGTAAAAAAAAAATAACTACATCTAATTTACCATTAGGTGATCCATGGCTTAGAGTCATGGGGAGTCAAGGGGAGAAAATAGAATTATAGGAACATGGCCATTTTGTACCATAGCTAGTGCCATGGCATTAGTCAGGGACAACGGGCAGACTGGCCAAGTTTAATCATCAAATGAATGACCTAGTTATCATACAATCATACAATACAAGGTTATTTGTCCCCTGATAATCCCAGAGAGTAAGTAATTCAGGGAGAGACCTACTTCTAACCTAGGCCTCAGGGACTGAGGGGGTCACCTTAAATTCCTTTTGTGCTAAAATGCCCTCCCCTCAGCCCCGTCCTTCAAGGGCCAGCTAAAATGCTGCCTCCTCCACTTAACGAATGGGAATGAGAATGGGAGTGGAATGGAATGGGACAGAGCACTCTCTTTTCTACTGGCCTGGGAGCTCCTGAAGACATAATGCACATCTGATTTGTATCTGGGTCGCCAAAGCACCTCGTACCTAGTAGGCCCTGAATCCCTATTTGCCTGGTGGAACTCTTAAGGGGGCTCTTTCATAATCCACTGATTGACTCAGCCTCCATCACAAGAATGACTGACTGCAGGACCTTCAGCTTCTACTGGTGGCCATCACCAGGGGCGCACACTCCGTGAGTATCTCCGAAGTCCCTGCTGCTGATCCTGCTTGCCATTGCCGTGGTACACACACCCGTCAGTCAGCTGAGTCAAGGGACAAGCAGGCAGTTTGCATGGAATCCTGAGCAAGAGGAAAGGTTTCACCAAACTGATTTGTCAGTCCTTAGGTACCTAGAATAGATAGATCATAACGAATGGAAAAAATAAATCACTTTAGTGATTTCTATTCGTGATTTAGTTTTGGCTAAAACTCAGAGTCAGTTGGTTACAGGAGTCAAGGGGATTGACTCCCATCTCCTACTTAATCCATTAGCCTGAATGCTCTGCTTTTCACATTGCTGTTTGCTCTTATAGACACGGTCTTAAATGGGTATTAATGACTCTTGGGGGATACCACGTGAGAGCATGTTATCTTCCCATATTTATCATTTGGTTTGATTTTCCAACCTTCTAGGTCCCTTTGTGTCTTATATCAGAGATCATTTGATTGAATCACCTAAATCAATTTCCCTTTGCTTTCAGCTAGCTTACTGTTGTCCTTTCTGGCTCACAGCTTATAATGATTCTCTTGTGTCTGGCATCTCCAAATCTGTCTTTGGTGGAAGTGATTATATTTCCAAGAACTGTTATTTTTACCCCCCAATCACAGAAAAACACTTTCCCTTTGCAGTAGAGGCTCCTTGTCCTCAGCGTGCCTCTCAGCCCAGCCGCCTTCCCCAGCTGGAGCTCTTACGGAGCACACCCGCACTGCCCTGATGGACTCTTTCCCTCCTGAAGCTCCGAACAGAGCTGCTCCGAAACACAGGGCCTGGGGAGATCCATGAGGAATCTAACATCAGAATGCACGCAAGGATGCGCATGCTACTCTCTGGTTACTATCTCCAGTCCCCTCCATAGCAAGTTGGTTATTATCACCACTCCACATGTGAGGAAACTGAGGTCTAAGGCGTTCAGTGACTTGCCTGAGATCTCACCTTTAGCAAGTGTTGGAGCTAAGAGACCAAACCAAGTCTCCCTCTCTGAGACTCTCTCCCCACCCTGCCCTTGTGTCTCTAGCACTCAGCGTGGTGCTTAGGATACAGGTGCTAGCAGAATGAATGGAAAAAAATTCTAAGTGAATGAATCAATCATTGAACTCTTAGACACAGAAGCCTAAGAATGTGTATCAATACATGGCTACCTCTACTCTTCCTGCACTTTGCTTTCCAGCTCATTGTTGCACCTTCACAGAAACCTCTCTGGTTTTGCTAATTAGTCCCGCTGCCTTAATGGCAATCATAATACATAACAACCTTGGTCCTAAATCCATTACATTAGATTAATGAATAGTATATAGCCACAGTGTTCAGAAGTAGAACACTAAGCTCTCTGGGATTTGCAAAAGATCTTCCCTTCGGGTTTATTTCAGTGACAGATTGTAGGTGGTAGTATTCTGTGCTATTAGATTTGTGCACAATTCATCACTCTGGCTATTATTAGGTCGGTCATCTTCCATGCTGCATTGTTCAGAAATTCAGTCAGAATACCATTCACGACACCACGATCCGTGGTGGACGTTTTGAGGGCAGCTGACCTGCAGCCTGCGCACCCCGGACCGCCTTCTGTGGAAGCCTGAGCCGGCCGTGTAGCTTTCTCCCTTTGTCTCATAACCATGTCCACCAACGAGAATGCTAATTCACCAGCTGCCCGCCTTAACAGATTCAAGAACAAGGGGAAAGACAGTACAGAAATGAGGCGGCGCCGAATAGAAGTTAATGTGGAGCTGAGGAAAGCTAAGAAGGATGACCAGATGCTGAAAAGGAGAAACGTAAGCTTGTTTCCTGATGATGCTACCTCTCCACTACAGGAAAACCGCAACAACCAGGGCACTGTAAATTGGTCTGTTGATGACATTGTCAAAGGCATAAATAGCAACAATTTGGAAAGCCAGCTCCAGGCTACTCAAGCTGCTAGGAAACTGCTTTCTAGGGAAAAACAGCCCCCCATAGACAACATAATTCGGGCTGGTTTGATTCCAAAGTTTGTGTCCTTCTTGGGCAGAACTGATTGTAGTCCCATTCAGTTTGAATCTGCTTGGGCTCTCACTAACATTGCTTCTGGGACGTCAGAACAGACCAAGGCTGTGGTAGATGGAGGTGCTATCCCAGCATTCATTTCTCTGTTGGCATCTTCCCATGCCCACATCAGTGAACAAGCTGTATGGGCTCTAGGAAACATTGCAGGTGATGGTTCAGTTTTTCGAGACTTGGTTATTAAGTATGGTGCAGTTGACCCACTGTTGGCTCTCCTTGCAGTTCCTGATATGTCATCTTTAGCATGTGGTTACTTACGTAACCTTACTTGGACACTTTCAAACCTTTGTCGCAACAAGAATCCTGCACCCCCATTAGATGCTGTTGAGCAGATTCTTCCTACTTTAGTTCGTCTCCTGCATCATGATGATCCAGAAGTATTGGCAGATACCTGCTGGGCCATTTCCTACCTTACTGATGGTCCAAATGAGCGGATTGAAATGGTTGTGAAAACAGGAGTTGTGCCCCAGCTTGTGAAGCTTCTAGGAGCTACTGAATTGCCCATTGTGACTCCTGCGCTAAGAGCCATAGGAAATATTGTCACTGGGACAGATGAACAGACTCAGGTTGTAATAGATGCAGGAGCACTTGCTGTTTTTCCCAGCCTCCTAACGAACCCCAAAACTAATATTCAGAAGGAAGCTACGTGGACAGTGTCAAACATCACAGCTGGTCGCCAGGACCAGATACAGCAAGTTGTGAATCATGGATTAGTCCCATTCCTTGTTGGTGTTCTCTCTAAGGCAGACTTTAAGACACAAAAGGAAGCTGTCTGGGCTGTGACCAACTATACAAGTGGTGGGACAGTTGAACAGATTGTATACCTCGTTCATTGTGGCATAATAGAACCATTGATGAACCTCTTAACTGCAAAAGACACCAAAATTATTCTGGTTATTCTGGATGCCATTTCAAACATCTTTCAGGCTGCTGAGAAACTAGGTGAAACTGAGAAACTTAGTATAATGATTGAAGAATGTGGAGGTTTGGACAAAATTGAAGCTCTAAAAAACCATGAAAATGAGTCTGTGTACAAAGCTTCATTAAACTTGATTGAGAAGTATTTCTCTGTAGAGGAAGAGGAAGATCAGAATGTTGTGCCAGAAACTACCTCTGAAGGCTATACATTCCAAGTTCAGGATGGCACTCCCGGGACTTTTAACTTTTAGATTGTACAGCTGAGGCAGAAAGTTGTTTGTTGTGTACTCTGTTTGGTAGAAGTTTGTCTTACTGTTTCTCTACTAAGAACTCTTTTTAAATGTGTTTTGTTATTGTAGCACTTTTTACAAGGAAACTCTACTTGACCAGTTCCAAACTGTACAACCTGTATGAAGCTCCTCCTCTCAGTGGGTTTCTTATTTCTATGTGGAATCTCCTCTCTTGCAGTGTCCTGTAAATAAAGATTAAATTCCACTCTTTTCTTTAAAAAAAAAAAAAAAAAGAATACCATTCACAGTGTGATTGTATCTCAATCTAGTTCTGACAACTCCCTCTAATGCACTGAAAGTTGAATCAGTAACTTCATTCCAAAAGGAGCTTTACTTTTTAAGTTCCACTTTTTCTTTCTTTCTAACTTTTTTCTTTTTTAGAATTAAATTTTCATTACCCAAGTAACACATGAATTTATTCTCCTTGTGAACATTTCTATGGATACATATTTGTGTATGTGTGTGTGTGAGTGAGAGGGAGAGACATAAAAAGAGGCCTGCAAAGATCTATTCCAAGCAATACAGTAGTTATCTCTGGGGATGGCAATGGGAAACAGAGGAAGGGGGCCTGCTGGTCAAAGAGAACACTAGGCTTATCTGTAATGTTTTACTATTTTACAAGGAGAATGTGCCTTCCTCCTTTTCGTTCCCTTTGCTCACTGTCATCTTAGTGCAAACACATGAAAATGTGCACACCCCCACATGTATATGAAATAAATACAGCCAAAACCTCCTAGTGTGTCCCCCAATGGCCAGAGAAATCACTTGCCTCTTCCTAATTGGTGTTTCTCAGTAGGAGAAACAGGGTACCATTCTTCTTGTCTGTGCCTTTTTCATCTACAATGTCCATTTTCTATTAGCTTGTTCTGCTGCAGTTTATGGCAGTTTTATTGCTTAGATTATTTGCCAGTAAACACCAGCTTGATCATGAAGGAGCAGAGGGAATTGAAGAGATACTTCTAAAAAAAAAAGAAAGGCATATTCTGTTCCCAGTCACTAGTCACATCGTTGCTTGGAGAGTGAGCCAGGGCAGCCCGGGGAAGACAGCTGGGTGTGGCAGAGCCCAGACCTGCCTTTCCACCATCTCCTCAGTGGACACTAACTGCTACCATGTAGTTAGTCACAGAAGGATGCAGATTGTTGGTTAGGTCAATGCTATGTGGTAGAGAGGGCAAGGACTCCGGGGTTTTGATCCTGATACAAATCCTGGTTTGATCTCTGGCTGATGGGCTCACAAGCAAGTCTCAGTCCCTTCCAAGTCAGTTTAAGTTTCTGCCTCCTCCTCCTTCCAGAATTAAATTAAATGACACATGAAAGAGCCGAGTTCCATGAATGCTGGGGTACATGAAGGTGTTCTGTGACTGACTGCCAATTTCCTTTCCCTCTGCTAAGACAGAAAAAAAAATTCTCATTTTTATGGCATTAATGTATCCTCTATTTCTCCTTCTAAAAATATGGGGAGCAGTCCTCACCCATGCCCATCCCTCCCCGCAGGACCGTTGGTGACACTTACAGGTAAGATCCCTTAGACTGAACAGAAAAAAAGCAAACTACCAAATGTTGTTCTGATGGAGGCTTGGAGTTGTCACAGGCCCAGGCACCACTTTTGAAGCAGTTCCTGAA
The DNA here is from genome assembly GCF_002201575.2 of Neomonachus schauinslandi. Taxonomy (NCBI): domain Eukaryota; kingdom Metazoa; phylum Chordata; class Mammalia; order Carnivora; family Phocidae; genus Neomonachus; species Neomonachus schauinslandi. The sequence continues at coordinate 23,399,467 of NC_058412.1, read as the reverse complement.
AAAGCTTCTAAGATAAAGGATTTCCAGTATCTGTAGGAGCAGTAAGACTTGGGCGCTTGAGGAACGATAACCCCAGGCCATGCCAAATGCTCCCATCCTCTAGCTAGGGGCTCTCGAGGAGAAACAGCAGGTGGCAGGAGATGTCACTGGTATTCTTATTTCCATGTGATAAACTTGGTGTGAGGGATACCTAACAAGTCCCCCAAAGAGGGAAAAAGCCATAAAAACTTCTTGAGCATCATGTTGCTTTCATTAAGCATTTCCTCAGAAAGCAAGTATGAGGGAAGCTGGGAGAGGGAGAATAAGTGTCACTTTGGACTGGCACCTGGGGAATCACCCAAACTTATGAATGCCCGGTGATAGTCATCATCTGTGGTAAGAAACCTGGGACTCGAGAGACCTCCCATAGGATCAGGGACAAGGTTTTCTCTGAGTGAGTATATCCCACCAATTTGCAGCCTACAGCCAGTCACAAGGATGTCCCCATGCCAAGGGGGACTGGGCTTTCCATTAGTGAGAAAGTTGAGAGACCCCACTAACTCTCTTGAATTTCACCTGATTTTTGCTGGGGGCCATTAGCTTCTTCTGAAAGGACTTGCTTATCATTAGTCAGCCATTTACTTCTAAGATCCTGGCCCAGAGGCACTGAGTCTCACCTGCCTGACCTCCATCCTCCTAGCAGACCACCCTGGTTTTAGTCTCCAGACTCGTTCCTTGACCTCTCCTCCTGGACAAAGCCCTGGGAGCCTTAATATATAGGCCTTACCATGATGAAGTTTTCTGGGAAAATTCCAGAATGGAGTTTACCTACAAACAAATCCTAAGCATTCTTAAAAGTTAAAAAAAAAGAAGTTGGCAATAAAAGGAGTTGCTTTTCTAGAATTTCTAGGAAAGGCTCTTCTGCGAGACATTACAGGGGTGTATTCTGTAGTTTGATTTGCAGAATGGGGCTTTGCAGGGAGGTTTGAATATAAGAGCTCTTCTCTACCCCCACTGTGGCTGCAATCTGGACAGAGGTTACTTGAGATGCCTGATCACTGCCTGGCACCTAGGATTCTCCTGCCTGACTCAGTACTCTGGCTTTCTGAGACATAGGAGGGAGCCAGGCTGAGCACTGGGAGTCAGGACCCACATCTCTCAAGTTTGCTCATCTTTGGTGGGGTGGGAGAGCCCAGTCACTCCCTCGCAGACTGTTAGGGTAGGAAGGGACCTTAGAAGTCATGCTCAGCACCTTGGCTTTTAAAGGAAATGGGCCCAGAGGGATCAAATGGCCTTCCAAGTGCCTCCTCCCCCAGCACTTGTGAGGGTCTCATTCATCTTAATGTTCTCAGCTACCAGCATGCTTCCTGATGCAGGCTAGGTGCTCAGCAAAGGAGGAATGAGTGAGTATACATTGTGCTGGTGACTCAGTGGTGGAGCTAAATTAGCACACACGACTGTCTTTTCCACCCCCATGAGTCATGGGGAGGCAGCACTCAGCAATACTTTGTCAGCATGTTCAAGCACAGTTGCTTGGAGCTAAACACAGAGTCGCCAAAGGTGGCCTCCTGCCCTCCCTCAGTCTGGAAAACCCCTCCTCTGGTTGCTTGGCGGACCTCTGGATGGGCGGGGCTGTCGCGCCCTGGCAGCAGAGGATGCCCATGGACTTAAGGAATGGATCGGAGCCAATTTCCTCTTTGGAGACCAGGGAGGATGGAAGAACAGTGCTGTTCGGCCAGGTCCACCCTGGCTGAACAGGGACTAACAGTGTGGAAACAGGAGGGGCCGTGAGCCACCAGAAGCACCCTCAGCCATTGCTTTCCCTGGCAAGTTCTGCGATGCAGGCAGGCGGGCGGCCTCCGTCCATTCTCCTGCTTCTGCTGCGGTTCCTGGCCGGTAATTGCAAATCAGAGGGGACAGGTTTGTCAGCGTGGAAGGAAGGTCCGGCAAGCATTCCATTTCTCCAGACTTTTAAAATAATAGGCTGCGGTACTAGGAGTTCTCTCTGTGGTTATTATCTGTTTCTTTTTGAAAAGCAAGACATTCCCGTGAAGGGCGCTGGGACCGTAAGGCGGGTCATAAAGGGTGACAAAGCAGAAAGAAAGTCGCCTGCAGTCTCCTCCGCTGGCGATTCACTCCGCCTGGTTATTCATCTGCACAGAGGAGTCACGGGCCTCACTCTTAAATGGCTTCATTCATGATGATTGACTTCGGAGATTTGCCCGTGTCTTTTGCAGAATGTTAAGCAGGGAAGGATTTTTCCCTCCTTTGAACCAGCTATGTTAGGATGCTGTGGTTTCACAGGCCTGGAGTGGGAGGCTAGAAGGAAAAATCAGCCCTCTGCGGGAATGCATCCCTCAAATGAGAATAACCACTGAGTAAATATGGTAATGAACCTGGGAGCAGCTCCATTGGGGTGAAATTGATGCCTCTGGGCACTCAGGTGTTTTTCTGACCAATTCTAAGCAGCATCTAAAACCTTCAAACACCAGTAAAAGTTTATTTTATTCACATACATTCACTCCCATCTACTGACTACCTTTGGTCTGCATCTTACAGAAGTTGGGGAGATGTGAACTTAATCACTGTTCTTTAGAAATGCAATGTCAGGTATGTTAGTATGCTGCCTTGGAGACCTTCCTGGTGTAGCCCCCACCTCTCTTGTCCTACCGTCACCACCCAAATTCAAGTCTTAACCCCCAAACCTTAGCACTAACATAAGGTGCCCATCATGGATATGTCTCAGCTCCTCCCAGCCCTGACCCCGACCCCTAAATATCTTCATTATTGCTAATGCCAAAGCATTTTTCCTATGGACCACTTTACTTACATAACTTCCCTGGTGATGATAAACTTTCATAAGCTCCCCACTGACTCTCAAACAAAAACTGAACTCCTTCATAGATCAGATAAGGTCTTTTGTTTTGTATCATATTAATAATGCTCTACATTCTCCACTCCAGCCAAGCAGGTTCACTCTTTATTTATAATTGACCTTCACACCTTCTCACTCTGCAACCTTTACTTATGATTGTTCCTCCACCCGGAAGGCCCTCACCTCCCATCTCTGCCTGTCACATTCCAATGCATGCCCCAGGGTCAGGAAATCTTTATTGAACTTCTTGTATTACAAAACATATGAGTAGGTATCTCATCTTCCCCACTGGAATATAGGGTTGAGAGTAGGGACCATGTATTTTTTTTTTATTTCTAACCTACCCCCTCACTTTTAGTAGCCCACTGCTTTGCATGTCCCATATACTTAATAAATAATTTTTTAATGATGAATGAATATATAAATGAATGAGCGATCAACAAATTTATTAACTTGTTAATTAATAGTGGATATACCTTCCCTTAACCTCTAGTCTCTATTTTCCTATGCTACCCAAAGCAAAGAAACTCACCTCTTAGTAATGTGATTTGAAAAGCAAGATTATAAAATATCTGTTACTAATTATGTTTTTTTTTTCTCTCTGAAACTTGGTTGCAAAAATACTTTAAGAGAGTGGAGCATAAAAACTTGGAACTAAGGGCTGGGTTTTCTAATCCTAGGAATCCCCAAGGAGTGCTGAGGTGTAGGGATTGGAAACCATTAGGAATTAGACCAGCCGGAGCACACAAGAGATTGACTGCTTTTTGGTCTGGGTGAATACTTTTCAATTGTAGAATTGATTCAGCTTTCAAAGGTCAAGAACTAGGAAATCTAGCTCTCTGTGTTTTTACTCAAATTAAAGGACTAATTGAATCCAGCCATTAAAAGCAAGCCACTTCTTGTGGGTTATAAGTATAGGGTAAGAAAAAGAAGCCAGGAAGCATTAACTTAGAGGTGTGCCATGCCCCTGGGTTGTGAAGCACTGAGGTCTCTTCTGTTGATTTTCACAAATAGAATTCCAAACATACTTATGAGGAACAAATAGATAAAATAAACATGTCCTAAAGCATACAGTTTATAAGCCTGGCCACTAGGGTAAGTGTGCTCTTGGTCTTAAGCATAGTGTTCGGATATATTCCAGGACAGGAGACCATCATACTTAGCAGCTGCAAGAATAGAGCACAGTAGTTCTGATCCTTATGCACTTAAAGCACAGAGAGGGGACAGCCTTGGGGAAGAGTCTCCTTTCCTGGTGTCATATCTGGGTTTTTTATTTGGGTTGGAAATTGTCTAGTTGGTGAGCACAAGATGTATGCTAGAGAATGCTTAATCAGCAGTAACGGCCTTGACTTGGGATGAACATACTCTGTCTAGCTGTGTGATCTTGAGCAAGTCACTTCCCTCTCCATCAGTCTCTAGCTGGTGAACTGAGGGATTAGGAAGGAGCATCTCTGGGTCTCCTTTCAAACCTAGAGCTCCCTCTTGTGAATGAAATTCTAGGAGCCTATGAATGTTCGTTCTTCATAGCATCTTCAGGACGATCACTTTGCAGTACAAATTTGCCTCTTGAGATATTCCAAAAATGGGTTTAGGAATTTTAGGAAAGGAAGGAGAAAGTGTTTCAAAAGTTGATCAGCAAGGCAAAGCAAAGATGCTGATATTGATTGATTTGCTAGAATGCATAAAATGCACCAAACAGGAGTAATAAGACAGGAGTAATTCTTGTCTTATGAGCAAATATTTATTGCCGGCATACTGTACAGATATTGAACCAGGTACTAGAGGTGCAACATTTTACAGATGGAAAAACTGACCTTTAGAGAGGTTAAGTAATCGGCATAAGGTCACGTAGCTACTGGTGGGTGGACTGTTCTGACTGTGGCAGTTTGTCATGTCGCATCCTGGGAGTTGAGGCAAAAGGATCAAAAGGAGTAGTGTCTGGAGCCTGAGACTGGATCTGACATCCTCCGTCTTCTTTCTAATGGAGCCACCACAGTCAGTTTTCATGCTTCCTGACACTATCCCCAAGGTCTAGTGGTCTCTGAAAATCCCTCACTTTCTTTAATAATTTTTGCAGAAACATCTCCTGTAAATCACGCTAATCCCTTGGAAAATCTCTTCTGGAGAACTCAATATTAGACCTCTGAAGCCTGGCCTTGGGCACCATGTTTGATACTTCTAGAGGCCCTATTTCAGATCACAGTCAGGTACTTGGAGAAATAACTAGAAGGTGGGAGTTTCATTCCTTAATTCCCTTCCCCAGAGCCCCTGGCTTCTTGTTGGATTTGCATGTCAGTCTTCAGACGGACCTACCCACCCTCCCACTCCTGACCTGCAGCTTTCAGGCCGGTGTCCTTGACACAGTGGCTCTGACCGGGAAGCTTGCTCTTTCCAAACCCTGAAGCAGTGCTGCACCATCCTAAGGTAGCTCTTTGCTCACTGTCTCCTGTAGGGCTGCAGAGCAGGGATCTGGAGGTTTAAAAGGATCGAGGTGGAGGCTGGGAGAAGGCTAACAACCTAAGTTTAGACTCCATTTTATGCTAAAAAGGAAAAAGAATTCTTTAGGGGAGCAAATAGAGCTTTGGCAGAAGACGAGAGGAGGGATAAACACCATGCTTTGGGGGCAGAGTGGAAAGATGGTGGGTTTCTGTGCCAGCTCAGCATACTAACCATGTACCTTGGGTCACAGGCATCCTGTATTCCCCCACTGGATGAGGATAATAACAGTTCTCTTGGAAGGTCATGAAGAGAATTGCTAACATAGAGCAAAAGTCTAGTTGGCAATTAAAGGCACCTGCTATTATTTTTGCTTTATTTGTATTATCCCCATGAACCAGGCAAGATGTCAGACCCAGCATGGCAGCACTTGAAGCATTCTGGATGGTCACTTGTTAGGAAGAGAAGGGGAAGCTTAACTGTGAACAGAAACATGTGACTTTGTTTTCTGTGCACACTTACACATGCACATATGTGTATGCACTCATGAGCGTGCATGCCCCTGGACACGGAGCCATACCTCCAGGCGGCATCTCCTGAAGCCACCAGGGATTTTGACAACCTCCCTTCTCATGCAGCCCTGCCTTCAGTGTGGCAGTTGAAGAATCCCAATTACAGACTCTTGTCTCAAAACAGCCTGGAAAACATAAAGACAAGCCTCACAAACATTGTCTCATTAGTTCAGTAAAACCTTACTAATTTACCCTAATTGTGGGGAAAGATCATTTGCATGCGGGAAGTGTCTGGAAGGGGCCTGCTTTAATAAATAGACGGGACGTATTTGTAATCAGTGGTGCCCCTCGCACACAAACAATCAATGTGCTCGAGTCCTTAAAAACAGTTTGTTCTCGTAAGTGGGTTGCACATTCCTACTGTCGTCTTGAAGCTACTAATGCAAGAAGTGACCTGGGAGCCAGGGTCCTTTATTTTCCTTCTTATTTCCAAGTAAACAACAATCTAGCAGATGGCTGGGGGTTGAACTAGGGCCCGCTTGCAGGGAGCAAGGGAGGCAACAAATGGCCAAGCAGAGAGTTTTAGCAAGAGTCAGGGTTGGGAGACCTAGATTCTAATCGCAGCTCAGTCCCCAGACTGTCACATTACTTTATCTCTCTGAGTCTTAGTTTCTCGTCTCTCAAGTGAAGAGTTTAGAGGAATGGTCTCTCAGTGCTTTTAAATCCTATCGTTTCAGAGCTGTAAGAAATCCTGGAGATTATCTGATTCGAGTCTTGATTCACATGTGAAGATAGGAAAGGGTTCTTACTGTATTGTGCTCCTGTGAGGGTTCCTGAGCTACAAATTATGAAGGTTGAACATATGTTTAACAATGTATACTACTGAGATAAAGACTCAGGCTTGAGGGTGGGACTGGAAGAACTTGACCCAGGTCAAGGTCCAAGCAGAGAACAGATGAGCTGCCAACAGGTCACACAGAGAAGCCAGAAATGAGCAGTGGAGTAGAGAAGTGGGTAGGAGAATCCAGAGTTCAAGGAGCAGAATAGGTCTGAGATCACCAACAGAGCAAGCAGGTGGGAAGCCTGCTAGAAATCAAGGACCTGGATGAGAGTCTTGGCAAAGAAAAGCAAAGTCAAGCAAAAGTCTTGATGGGGAGCTATGGCCCCAGCCAATAGTGGTAATTTCAAGACTAGAGGTCCAAAGGCTTCTTCTCTCCTCTGAAGCCCTGGGCTTGTGGATTGTTTCCTACCCTCTGGAATATTAACGGATGGAAGGACTGGCTGGTTGACTGAAGGGAGCTCCATGCAGTGGAGAGCATCCAGGTAGAAATGGTTCAAAGCAGCAGGAGATGCAGTGCTCATGGCCCAGGTGAGCCCTCAGATCAGAGCTGGAGCTGAAGGTCTTGCAAGTCATTCTCACAGAAAATGGCACTGAACCTGTGAGAATGCTCCAGAGAGCAAAGGGAGAAAGAGAAAGGTCAAAGACAATCTTAGAGAACATCCCCCATTTTGGCTGGACAAGTAAATTAAAAAGTGCCCTATTCTCTTCCCTTACTCGAGGCTAATAGTGAAGTATATATTGAGGACAGGTGGGAGAAAGGACAAGTGGCATTTTAGAGGACACAGGAATAAATATGGGCTTTCCTCCTTGAGTTGCATATTATCAGGTCCACCTGTCTGTGCCTCTCCTTCACTCACATTATTGTTCACTGATGAGATGGTGTCTCCATTGTCTCCAGAAAGCAAACAACAACAAAATAAGTCCCTGGTTTTCTTTTCCTTCAGAGAGTGTGGGTTGAGATGTGGAAGCCATAGAAATAAATCAGCCCCTCGATGTGGATGTTTGCATGTTTCCTTCTCCCTGGACAATTCCATTCCAGAGAAAATATGAGCAAGTCTTGCTTTTTTCTTGATCCGGTTTTCTGACTGAGCACTGTCATGCTCAAAACTGGTGACCTTGACGTGGTTGACTGTGGCAGCAATCTCAGAAAAGTCTCCCTGCCTCTCTTCTCAGCCTAAAATTCATAGAACTGAAAATTGTCTCATCTCCCATCCCCCACTTTGTGGTTTTGGTTTTTTTTTTTTTTTTTTAACATGAAGAACCATTCCAGAAGAGATGAAATGGCTTGCCCAAAGTCATTAGTGCATATGATGGATTAAGCAGTATTTCTCAAATCAGAGTATTGTATGAGCCCCTTTTAAATTAAAAAAAAAGGATATTTTACGAGTCCTGGAGGGATATGTTACTTATCCCTCCAGGGAACCCGAGACTCCAGGTTAAGAGTCCAAAGTCTAGTTCAAGCTGACTGGTGATGGAGACTTGTCTCCTGAAGAGCCTGGCTGAGATGTGTTGCATGTACCTCTCCCACTGGCATGCACCCTGAGCTGCAGTTGGCTTGCCTGCCCTTCACGAACCACTCCCATCCTGAGCTCCTGGCAGGTTCTATCAAAAGGTATTTCCTGAATACTTTTGCCTTCAGGAATCTTCTCAGACCCCACCCCGTAGCCTACTCACTCTTTCTCCTTTGACCCTGGTGGTGTACCTTTCTCTGCCTCCAGTTGTAAGGGTCTCTGTGGCTTTCTGGCTTTCCAGGCCACTCCACTAGGCTTTGGCCTTTATTTGGTTCCTTTCCTCTCTCAGCTCCACACTCATGCGGAACATGATGGCTGGGCCACCACAATATGGCTCATGGGGAGAGAAAGTAGCCCAGTAGGAAGAGGGCACAACCTTGGGCAGCTCTGAATGGCTTATGGGTAGAAAAGCCTACAGGGTCAAAGTGGGGACTTGATCCATAACATTTAGGAACCAGAGGGACATAGGAAGTCCTAGACCTACCCCCTTATTTTGCACATAAAGAAGAAACCAAGGCCCAGAGACCCAAAGGGGCTTGCCTCGTTCCACATGGTTTGGAAGGCAGTGCAGGTAGTGGTTAAGAACAGTGGCTTTGAACTCAGGCAGACCTGCATCCTCAGTCCCAACTCCACATCTGGGACTAGCTGTGGGATCTAGAACAACTCACCTAAATTTTCTCAATTCCTGTTGCCACATCAAGATAGTCCTACCTCATAAGGATGTGGTGAAGGTTGAGTGAAGTAGCGGATAGGAGGTGCTTACCACACTGTAGAGCACCTAAAAAGAACTCAATAAATGTCAGCTGCAAATAGCCACAAAGGTAAACTTAGAGACCCATGTCTCCCAAAGCCCTCATCTGGGGTGTTGCAACATCTCACCCAGAGGAGACAAAGCCGATTCACAGGCTCCTATGTGGTTGAGCCTGGTGAAAAATATGCTCTGCCAAGAAGATAAAGAACTTGCTCAGAAAGTTATGACTCCTAGGCACTTAGAAGTGTTGGCCGCAGAGCTGAGGAAGGGTCCTGCTGCCCCAGATGGAGCATGGAGCGTGGGTGATGCTTGCGACTCGGTGCACAGAATAAGATGTGCTGCTAATAGGGATGGCTGACACATGGACAAAATCAATGTGCCACAGGATGAAGGAGCAGCAAGTCCTGCCTCCCGATCTTTACTCAGTCCAGTTCTGTCCTGAATATTCTGTTTTAACTTGATCACAAAGAGGGTCCGTGAATTGGGCAGTCCTCTCAGTTCCACCCAGGCTCTGCAAATGAATAGAGGTACAATCAGTGATCAGCGGGCTTGACTTCAGAGGTACTGGTCATCCCCCAAGTGGAGGCCTGAGTCTAAGAGGGACCTCACGTTTACTCAAGGCAAATCTGAGGACAGGCTAGAAATAATTCAGCTCATAGCCTCAGAGATTCTCATTCCACCTCAAATCCTAAGGAGTCTCAGTACAGAGGGGTTCTGGGGAGGAGGAATAGAGAATGGAGTGTTGTGGGAAAGGGGGTTAGGGTGTCAGAGTTCCTAGGGAAGACTGGAGAAAACACGGGATGGCAGATTTGGTGGCGTGATGCCTTAATTCCTTCGGTCTTTTCTGTAGAAGATGCCCCACCCTTCCCTGAATTGCATCCTGGGGAACAGTAGGGGTTGACTTGTCCCAAGGTCATGCTCATCAGTGATGGGGTGGAGAAATGTCACTCCAGGCCTGTTGGCTCTGCAATTATTCAAATGCTTTGCTTAGAATACAATCACAGCTCCCAGCTCTGATTATTGGCATCATCAACATCATCTATTAATGGGTTTCGAAGTCCTCTGGGTACAGGGCATTGTACAAGATGCTAAATAGTGCCAAATACAGATTCAGAAAATGAAAGATGGAAAAGAGCAGAAAGTGGACCCGACCAGGACTCATTCTGAGAAGCAAGATCTAAATCAGCCTGAAGCCACTGATGTGAGCTAATCTTAAAGGGCCAGGACTCCTAAATTCAAGAAGGGCATTCATTATTCCAGGGTCTTCCTTATCATTCCTGTCTTCATTATTTTCAGCTGCCTACTTTTAGCCAGAAGTATTTAAACTTCTATTAGATTTCCTTTTATCCTTTCTGTTAAGTAAACTTTCACTTTATCACCTATCAGCCTCTTCCAACGTCACTATCTGCAGGCGGAGAAGTAGCAGAAATCTACCAGAACAAAATAAATAAGTAAAAGAGGAGTTGCCTCCAAATTGGCCAGACCTTGCTGTGTTTGCCCGGTGGGCACCTTGCCACCTGGCGTTTCTACTTGATGGTACCTTAGGAACTCAGCACCAAGTGAGGAGACGCACTTTGCCAAGAATGCCCATCACCCCAGCATGAAACGTGCTCCCCCCACTGCAGAACTGCAAACATGTGTTCTGCCTCTTTCTCTACATGTGCTTTTAAGCTGATGGTGGCAGACAGGCTGCCAGAAACGTCTGAGTCTTCACCAAAGACATATTGTAGGTTAGAAGGCAGACGGCTGCTGTTGTATCAAAAACCTGTTCATCAGAGTTTCCAAAAGGAACCGATATGAAAGGTTCAAATGAACCCTTCAGGTTTCTCCATCTAACCAGGCCTGAAGCTCTGCCTCTCATTAATCTTTAATGAACAACAAAGAAAATGTGTCGCTGGCTAATTATTGTGTAGGGTGGCAGACGCTGCACAAGGAAGAGTCCCCAGAGTCACATCATTTAAAGGGACACTGTCAAAAAGGAAGCCTTACTTCAGAACGGGTTCCCTGACCTATAACATGATCTATTTCTTGTTAAATTGGAATTTGGCTTCTCTCACTCTCTCTCCACATTTTTACCATTGTCTCTGTCGGGGGGATTTGAACTCTAGGAGCCTGGAGCAATCAGGTGACGGAAACCCAAGTTTGTCACCCCCACAGGGAATTCTCATCCCTGCTCACCGGAGCTAGATTCAGGGACTTTCGTGCTGCTTCGCTTCCTGTTCTGATGTCTACCTGGAATGTCTTTCCCCGACCTCCACTTCCTTCAAATTCCTCTTTCCCCAATTACTTTGAATTTTCTCAGCACTTAAGCAGTCTCAACCCATGAATTATTGAATTTAACTTCCTTCGTGCAGGAACTATATCCCATCCTCCATGTCCAGGACCTACCGCATGCCTGGTATAGACTGTGCTCAATAAGTCTTGGTCAAATTCGGTGAACTTGCCTCTATGTGCCTTGGGCTTATTTGTTTCTTATTCCGTATGATCTCTTTAGTCTTCACGACTGCAAATTCCTTGAGGGTAGGATTCTTGTCTCATTCTTCCTTTGCCCTACCGCTAGAACACTTGCTACAGATTTATGTAATAAGTTCTTCACATGCTCGATGGCCATGTTGATTGTTGTTTAAAGTCCGTTTTTTATACCAACCCAGCATGAGCGATAAAATGTCCTGTTGGAGTAGATTGTTATATGCTCTCTCTATAAGATGAAAATAGGCTCGTCTGAGTCGATTTCCTTTTATAGCCAATTTTATTTTTAGATTTAAATGCAAAGATCTCAATGCTGTATTTTTAGGATTCTGTTTACTTGAGGAGTCAATCATTTTTTAAAAATTTTAAAATATTAATCCTAGTCAAATTCTAAACATGTTGCTGAAGAAGTGGTTTGCAGTGTTTCCAAGAACCAACACAGGCTCACCCAAAACAGGTTCCGGAAAACACCTTCTTGAAAAGAGTCGTGTGATTAGTAGGATGAGGGGATGCGACAGACACAGATTCTCTTAATTCAAGCCATGCTTTTGACAGTGTTTCCACTGATATTCTGGTATGCGGGTCTGCAGCAATCCAACACTTGTATCCAAAGAGGCTAGTGAGTGAGACTTGTCCATCTGGAAAGGATCTCCAACAAAAACAGTAAAGGCTTCTGCCTTGACCTTTGGCTGTTGTGTGTTTTTGCTGCATGCCTGAGATGGTTGGCAGAAAGAAAATCTGACATTTGCTCAGACCTCCTGCACGCCTGCCACAGCACTAGAAGCTATGTGTTCATTATCTCATTTCATAGGAGGCCTGGTCTGCTGATGATTCCAAGCTTGGTAGGAGAGCTAATACCACAGGTAACGGATTCTAAATTCTGGAAACGAAGCCAGTTAAAATTGGCTGCAGGAAACATCATGGCCCTGCACTCCGGTTCAAAACAACCCACTTCTTTGAGCCACAACTTATAGGATCTGGCAAATCTGGTTTGGAAAGTTTCTGGGAAAAGGATTAGGGGTAACCTGGGGTGGGAGGGGATTCCAGTTGATCACAAGTTAGCCTGAAGCCATGGGGTGTTGCAGCTCCCCCTCCCCCGAGAAGATAGTGCTCCAAGAGACCGCAGGTACCAAGTCCAAATCCCAGGGAGGTTTGACACCAGTGTTTCCTGCATTGTCCAGACTAGTGGGAGGTACTGCCGTCGTCCTAGTTTCCAGGAGCTGAAAAGAGCTTCACGACTCATCTAGCTGTATTTTTGTTGACAAATTTTAAGGGAATAAACTTAAAGTAAGTCCTGAGAGGAGAATGACCACATAGAGATGAACATCAGAAGCCAAAACAATAGAAACCTGTTATAATATATATTTCAAAGCACCTTCCTATTCATTCTGCCTTTTAACCCTCCAGTAATCCTGTGAAGGAGGCATTAAAATAGAGGAACCATGAACAGAGAGGTGGAGTGACTTGTCAAAGCCACCCAGCCAGTGAAGAAGTTAGGTCTTGAGCCGGAATCTTGGGGATTCTCAATCCAGGGCTCCTCCTCAGTGTCATGCCTCCTTTTCAGGTCAGCTTCCTGGCCCTGACCCCTCTCCAGGCAAGTGCTGCCTGCCTGGTCTGGCCCAGAGCGGTGACAAGGCAGCCAAGGGCCATTGGCACCTCTGGCTTTCAGCAGAGCTTGAGCTGAGGTTCAGTGGGGAATGGCTCCACCAGGTTTTCACTCAATACCCCTCTGCCAAGCCCACCTTCCCTTCCATCACAGATCTTTTGTGAAGTGAGGGGTGTAAAACACAAGCAAACGCAAGCCTGCAGTTTCCTGCAGCCCGTCCCTGGGAGCTGCCCCTGCTCCCAGAAACGATACCCTGGTTATCATTCATTATTTCTACTTCTTAGTGGTAAAACCCTTTTAATATGGCATTGGAGACCATTGGGGAGTTTTAAATTTCATGTCAGACCAGGATTTATGGACCAGTTCTGAAATTTTACCTCTGGGCTCAATAATTGAAATTCTCTTTTAATCACTCTCTTAGACACCTCTGTTAAAAGACTTCAATTATTTCCACAAGTGGCCCCCGGGATTTGGCCAATCTGAATACTCAACTTGTGTCACCTCCTTTTTGGAGGCCTGCATGTGAGACGTTAGCCATGGGTCATGGGTGAAGCCACCAGGTCTAACAAGCAGTTCCACCAAAGAGCTTGGGGTTTGTAGGAAAGACATCTCCCCAAACAGGGAGTTGAGGCTGGGAACCAAATGGCACATCCACCCCTGCCCTCCCAGTCCCCAGGAGGAAGCCAGAGATTGCTGCATTAGGATGTGAATGTTCACCATGCTTGTTGAGAAAGCAGTACAGTCCTGAGAACATGCAAATGCAGAGTGGGAACTCTTCCATGGAAAATAACTTAAAGCAACGTGATTCAAGGCGTCACTGCAAGGATCAAGGGAGGGGAGAGATCCTCCAGCTGAGCCCCAGAGAGCCCTGTGATACTTTGGGGAAAGTAAAAGCAGACGCTATCTGGGGGGTTGTGCTGTATTGGGAAGCGACCCTCCCCCCGCCCCCACCACCACCAAGGACAGAATGAGGACACTGGAGCAGCAACATCCTCCACAGGGCAGCTAAGTCATACAGAGAGAAGAGCTGGAGTCTCAGCAATCTCTTACCCTGTCCGAAGACCCAGCAGGACAGGGTGTAGTGAGGGAGACTAAGCCAGGATGCTGGGGTGAGAGTAGCTTAAAGGAGCCACCTCCAAGATGTCATTCAGTGTTTTATTATCTGGTGACGGCAGTTGGTATGGGAGAAATGCATAACTCTATTTCCAGAGTCATCAATTGCTGAAAGAAGATTTACTTATGGACTAAAAACGTCTGCTTCGGTGGGCTGGGTGGGGGCCAGAGCTCAGGCTGAGAAAGGGGGAATTCACCAAAGAGACTTGGCCTCACACTGATATTCTGAGTTCTGCCCTCTGGTAGAGGCAGCCAAGAGGGAATGAGACTCCCCAACCTTGGTGAGGAGGTGCCCCCAGGCCCTCTGTTGGCAACCCTTCCCAGGCCACCTAGAGGTCGTCTGTACTGGGAGTCGTGTTCTGTTAGATGATCAGCAGGTGGGACCAAAATAAGAAGAACGTTCCTTACTCAAGAGGGTTGATCTTCTCACATGGCAATGGACTAAGCCAATGCATCTCCAAGCAGAGTGCATTCACCCCATGGGCATGCAAAATGGCTCCTTGGAGGTACTGTAAACATACCTACTTATATGTTTTACTCATTTAAAAATAAGATATTAAATGTTACTGATATTTAACATCAGATAGGAGTACATGTACCTGTTCAAAAGAATTTCATAATAGAGGAAAATAAGTAATAAAATCTTTTAAGTTTGATGATACTTTTAAGTGACTTGATATTAAAAGATTCGGTGATATCTGATTTAATTCAACATGGGCTCCAGCCCCGGTCCACCCCCCAGGCATATGCCCATAAACATACACAGGGCCAAGTCATAGATGAGGACAAAAGGGCCCCAGTTACCTTCACTCAGTTCAGTAGGACACTACAAGGATTAGGCACTAGATGCTGACCCCAAGGATCCTCATGTCTATGCTCCTTTCCTAGCTAAAAAACTGGGTTCCATTTCCTTCTGCTTCCCATGCCTCTGTTTTCTCATCTATAAAATGGGAAAAGTCATGTATTATTCCTGTCCTATAAGAACTGATGTTTATTTTCACCCTGCGAAAATGCCAGGGAAGGAGGACACTCCTAACTCAGATTTATCCCAGCCTCCACCCCCACTACACACACATGCCTCTCATCCCCTGCCAGGGGATGGCTCTAGAAATAGGAGAGCATCATCAGTCAGGGTCCGCATGTACCAGCACCAAGCAGACAACATGGTGGCCAGTCTCTACACTCTGAGGCTCTTCCTGCTTCCAGTAGTCTTCAGGGGATGGATAGGAAAGCACCAGCGTTGGAATCACAAGACCACGCCCTAGCACTTCTTAACTAGTCCTCTCAGCAAGCTGTAACTCTTCATTCCACTCCACGTGGCTGTGTGACCAAGAAGATAAGAGCATCTGTGTGCTTGTTGCCCCAGGTGGTGATGAGAGAGTGTGTGCAGGAACACGAAGCCCCTCAGATGGGAGTCAGTGGGCTCAAGCACATGTCCCATGGCTGTCCCAAGGAGCACTAGCGTTATGAACCTAAATATTCTGGAAGGAGAATCCATCTTCACGCTGAGTCCATCTCAGATTTAAAATCTGATACACATGATAAACACACTGTGTTCTGCCACCATAGGCCCTCAAGAAACTACTGCATCTCAGCCTTCTTGGGATACTTCTCGGCTCTGAGGCTATAGGATCTCTGAGTGCCTGAGGCCATCCTCCCCTAGTTCCTAAAGCAGCCCAGATTGCATCCT
The DNA here is from genome assembly GCF_002201575.2 of Neomonachus schauinslandi. Lineage (NCBI taxonomy): Eukaryota > Metazoa > Chordata > Mammalia > Carnivora > Phocidae > Neomonachus > Neomonachus schauinslandi. The sequence continues at coordinate 23,383,684 of NC_058412.1, read as the reverse complement.
GCTTCTATGGAAAGCTGAGGCATACAGAGACAGCCATAGGCTTAGAGTCTGACAGGCCTGGGTTTGACTCTCAGCTCTGTTACTTAACTAAGTCAAGAGCAAAATAATTCACCTGCTGGGATCTCAGTTTCTTCATCTGTTCAATGGGTCAACAGCACCTTCCCCTTGCAGCTTTTAAAAGGATCACCTGAAATAGCCATGACGAATTCCTTCACAGTACCTGGCGCAGCATTAGTGTCCAGGGAGTGGTAGGCATTATGATACTTATAATCATCTAATAGCAATATAACAATTATTACCATCATTGCTTGGATGACACCACTGGCAGGTTTCCAAAGCCAGAGATGTTAGCAGACCACCGATTCCTTCCACATCTTTCAGGATCTACCCATAGCACCACTGGCCACACAATCCCTGCTCTGTGAGCATGAAGGGCCAGAGATGAGTGTCCACCACCTGCTTGGTGCAGAGGCCATCAGTCCCTTGAACCAGAGGATCAGAGCTGTTTCAAATGATGACTCTGAACCTGTTTAGAGCTGTTGGCAGAGCCAAATCCCAGAGCTCACATGAGCCAGGAGCTCATGACTAGACTTTGTTTCCCAGCCTTTGTCACAGTCCATTCCTGCAATCCTCTGTCCTTTGAGGATGCCATACACTGGAGAGGAAAAGAGAGCTTCTGCTGTCCCTCTTGGTTCCATGAGAAACATGTCAAACAACTGGATAGACTCCAGCTTCCGTGATCTATGAGTATAAGGCCTGAGCAAAGAGATGGGTTTTACAACCTCATCTCTAGGAGTCAGTTTTTATTGACTCTTCGGAGGTTTCTGCTTGGTTTCGTTTTAACAAAACTGCATTGCAGGCTTACCAGTGGCTACGGTGACATTTAAAATACAGTGGGTATGCAGGCAGCTCTTCTAAGACACTTTGCATATATCTCTTGGGAGGCAGGTAAAAGAAGATGGGCTATTCCTGTCTTTAGGTGACTGTTCCCCAAGCCCTTATTGATTAAATATATCACTGAAGGGCTGAACCAGCCAAAAAACAGGAGCCTGCTCTTTTCAGAAAATTGCAGCTTCCAGTGTATAAGGTCAGGGACAGTGTCAAAAGATTCTGAGTGTCCTGAGCTTTCTGACTATGAATATTCAAAGTCTGAGATGAATCAGGAGAGGGGAGAAAAGGTTGGTCTCAACCCCAGCCCAAATCTTTCTGGCTCCCCTAGGTGCCTCTGTTTCTAGTGCAGGCTCAGTATGCCTTAAAAGTTCTAGGTCACAATTTTGATCTGACCCTCTGATGTCATGTGAAAATTGGTGTTGGCAGTTTCAGCCCAGAAATTGACTCCCAGGTGAACACATCATTGGCACAATCTCATGGCCTCTCAAGTGGTTCTGGCTGCTACGTTCCAGAAGGCTCCCACATGGCTGACATGGTAGAATCCCGAAGTTGAAATTCCATTAGTTTCCTTGAGCATGGCTTAAAGGTATGAGTATTACCCAGGTGAATCTAATGGGCCCATGATTCCTGGGTTATTAGCAAGTACTTCCTAGTATCATTCATACAGTGGGCCTCCCTGAAGGCAAAGCTGATATTATTCATCTGGAAGGCAGAGGTACGTGTGTAGGAAAACATCCTACATTCTTTCTGGCCCCAAGGAAAATGGGGTTTCTTTGTGAGAAATCAGTTGTATTTTCAGACTGTGAGCTGCCTGTCCATGGGCTGCTCATCACATAGAAAGATAATCATTCACACGTTGTTGGTAAACATATTTTAAAGTTTGTTTCTCCACTTAGTTGGGATGGTTTTGAACTATCCACCAATATTCGCTTTCTACGGTGACCATAACAAAGTACCACAAACTGGAGGGCTTAAACAACAGAAATTGATTGTCTCACAGTGTAGAGGCTAGACATTGGAGTTTAGGGTGTCAGCAGGTCGGTTCCTTCTGAGGGCCGTGAGGAAGAATCTGTTCCATGCCTCTCCTAGCTTCTGGTGGCTTGTGGCGATCTTTGAAACTCCTTGGCTTGTGGATGCATCACCCGATCTCTGCCTTCCTCGTCTCATGGCGTTCTCCCTGTATGTTTCTGTCTCTGTGTCCAACCTTCCCCTTATTATAAGGACATAGTCATATTGGATTAAGGCCCACCCTAATAATCTCATTTTAACTTGATCACCTTTATAAAGACCCTGTTTCCAAATAAGGTCACATTCTGAGGCATTGGGTATTAGGACTTTAACATATCTTTTTGGGGGAAAAAATTCAATACATAACACCACCCTTTCTGTCATCCCTTCTTGGACCAGAGAGGACCAGCCAATAATAACAGATGTCACGTCCTTCAAGAAGCTCTTCTAAAAACCTCTTGGGCAGAGGTAGGCACATGTTGCCCTTGTTCCCCTATACCAGTCGCCCAGTTCAACCTGGGAGTCAGATGAGTAAGGGATACCAAGTTCAGTCTTGATCAGTGAAGAACAGCCCAGCAAAGAAAAAGAAGAAAGGGGATTCTGGATATAAGGGACACCCTGAGCACATGTATGGGGCAGGGAAGAACCCTGGCCTGCTCTGGGAACCAGAGGCAGGTCCTGAGGGCATTGGGGAACATGGTCATGTTTCAGTTTTAAAGAGATGATTCAGGACACAAGGTATAGAATGGAACTCTCCTCTGTCCACGGAGGGGAGGTGCATAGTTCAGACCTCAGTCTTTCTCTGCCCCACGGAAGGAAGACACATGGTGATTTCCAAGATTCATGCCAGTCTTACATCTTTTGACCTCACAACAACATCATCATCCGCGATACTTGCCACAGCACAGTATAGCCCCTGTAGCAGGGCCAGTGAGCCCCTCTGCACCAAGGAGCTCAGAACATAGTCCATCAGTGCCTCCGGCAATTACTTCTGCATCCCTGGATGGCCACCCATAAAAGGTGTGGGGCAGGTGCAGCATGTGGAATGGGGGAATCATCTCCCATGGAGACAAGTCTGTGGGCTGTCCTGACCCCACCTATCCGGGCCCCTCCAGCCTTTTCCAGCTGACCACTATCCCAGCCCCAGAATGTGCTTACAGGGCTGCAGTTTATGGCCAGGTCTACCCTACCATATGGAGTTTCAGCACAGCTGGCTTGACTTGGCCAGAGATTCGTGACTGAAATGGAGCCTCTGAGCTTGGGCATCAGCATTTCGCTTGGCGTAGAGGCTTGCATTTGTATTGAACCAATCAACACATTAACGCATTAAATGGCATTTAGGCTGGCTCTCTAGGGAACAAGATGGGCAACTGGCTGTCATTTGAGCGTGAGCAAAGAGGATTGCTTTCAGGCCTGGAAAATCATGGGTGTTGAGGTGGGGGCACAAGATGAAAGCCCTAACCCTAGCCCCACTCAGGACTCAGAACTCGAGTGAGAGGCAGAGTGCTGAAGGAAGGATCCTACAGAAACGGCCACATTCCAGGTTTCAGTGTTGTCTTTATTCTTTCTCCTTGGGAGGATGTATTTGAAAAACAAAACAAAACAAAACAAAAAAAAAGGACTAACTGCATTGAGTTGGCTTGGGAAAAAAAGAGGTTGTATTTGGAAAGAACAGATGGTGGTAAAAAGTTATTGGAAGGAACAGAGTTAGGAAACCAAATTCCAGACTCCTACTGTCTGCAGGTGGGTGACTGCCCAAATCTCCTTACAGAAGGAGTTTGGAAAGGCAAAATGATCACCTGGGTCTCTAACCTGAGAAAATGACCGCCCACGCTGCCGGAGATATTGTCTGACAAGACTGTGGAATGGGGAACCTCGCCGGGATCCCCTCTGGTGCTCACTTCCGTAATTTTAAATGATTCCTAGAATGTGGCAACAACCGAACCCTCTCACCTTTCCCACCCCTTGCCCAGAATCCAGCTGAGTCCCTCCCTGTTGAGGGATGTTCAGCAGATGCTGGAGGAGGTGGGGCCTTGTGCGGGACCTAATCCAAAATGCAGAAGAACTGAAAGAGGAAATTCAGGACTCCCAGGCTCCCTTCTCTTGATTTAAGGTTTTCTCTCACTTGATTTTTTGCCTGGTAATCAGTGGAACCTCCTTTAAAAAGAAGAAAAAATACCAGTGAATCCTCCAGGTGTTTTTTCATACAACTGAGAGCAAAGAAGAAGCCCTCTGGACAACAAGCTTGGGACCAATAGTTGCTTGGGAATCAACGGACATCCTTAAACATTTGTCTTTACTTACAACTTCTAGATGCATGTTCATTCACTAATCTCTTGATGTAGGGCTAAGGCCTTTGCTTCCAATATGGGCCTGTTGATTGGAGTTCTGCTTTGTCTTTTCTCCATAAACCACGTTCATGACGCCACAACACACATTCTCTATTTTCAGTTTCAGTTCCTCCAAAATGGAAATAATCTTAAAACACTTGGGAAATAACCTGAAAACTTCTAGATTTTTAAGATTTTCCCCCTGATCTTTTTTGTTGCCCCATATAGACCAAATTAAACAGCAATTATTTTTAGTGATTTATCAGTACTAGTCTTTACAAAGTAATTTAAATTTTTCTTGCTTGTGTTGCATCAACTGAAGGAGCACACCTGGCATAAACAGGCTTGGGAACAAGCCTAACTGACTCTCAGTAGGCATCTAACTCAGGTGATGGGAATAGAGAGTGTAGGAGTCCTGGAGGGTAAGCTGGAACATCCAGGAGGCACAGGGGGGTTCCACTGAATGTGCAATGCAGAGATTGGGCTAACCCCAGCAAGCCGATTGGTCACATGGAGGCCAGTCAAGAACATTTCTTCAACCATTTATTTTCCTGACAGCTGTGGCTATGATCAGTCTACTTTTGCCCACCGCGCTCCTAATGATTCAGGAACTAGATCACTAGAGGTAGATTCTGTCTCCCCTTCCTGGCCTGCTATAGAGAATAAAGGAAAGCATCTCAACCAGGGGCTGGGTGGATGCCTGCCTCCCACAAGCCTGCATATTCCAACCTGGATTAGGATGATGTGGAATCTGAGGAGGGAAGGAATAGGGTAGTCTGGGACAACTTTGAGAAGAAGCCAAAATATTTATTAGATGCATCCTTTTCTGCACACTGTTGGTCTTCAAGTACTACCCACCCTCAACCCAGCAAAAAGCTCTTCTAAGAAACTAATCATTTACATTTAGCATAAATATAAACCTGTACAGTGTAGTAGAAAGTGCGAGAGTTTTGAGATAAAGAGTCACGGGTTCATATCACTTCTTACCATTTACTACATGGGCAAGTTGTGTAAGCCTCTCTGAGCCTCAATTTTCTTATAAAATGGGGGTGATAATATGTTTCATGCACTTACTGTGAATATTAAATGAGATAAAGTAAAATAGCTTTATATTCTGCCTTAAATCCCTTCTGGAAAGATGCAGAACATAAATAAACAAGACCAATAAAGTGCTTGGCACAATGTTCCCTGGGATATCTGCATTTGTACATTTTGCCTCTTCATCTCCACAGGAGGGAACGAAAGAGGCTTCGAAAATCCTGGTATTCTGGGGTGGGAGGCTCTTCCCAAATTTCCCAAACCCCACCACATGGTCAGTTTCCTATTCCACCTTCTTCTAAGGTCGCTCTTTGAAGGGTCATCTACCACCCTGGGTTTAGGAGAGAAGAGAAACACGGACACAATAAGAGCAGTATTACCTGAGAGGCTTACTGAGTGTCAGCTGAGTCATGTCTTAACTGAGTGTTAGCCCCACATGTGTTAACTCACTCAGTCTTCACAGCACCTCTGGAAGGTTCTATTATTATCCCCACTTCTTAATGACAGAACACTGGCACAGACACGTAGCTGGCCAAAGGTCACAGCCAAAAAGAGACAGAATTGAGCTTATAAAACAGGAAATCTGGCTCCAGAGTTTGTGGTCTTACTATGTTTCCTTGAAAGAAGGAAAAAGGGAAGGAGGGAGGGTGGGAGGAAAATTAGAAGAAGCTAAAGAGGGGCCAGGAAAAGGAGCCTATTCATTTCTTCTTTGCTTAAAAGCATGAGAGAAGAATTAGGAGAAACACAGTTTGGGAACATTTTCTTAGCCCCTGCTCCAGGAAAGCTGGGCAACCTTCCATATCCCTGTCACCGATACAGCATGTCTGATGTAAACCAAAACCGCTTTCTAGCTGCCAATGCTAAGTTCTCAACCAAGTCCACCTGTGGCCACAGCGAGCATCCCCTTTTCTCCAGCAGAGCCAGGAACCACTCTCCGCCTCCAGGCAGCTCTTTGCCACCACAGGCCAGTGGGAGCCACAGTCAACCTGAAACCTCATTTCTACCCAGATCTGATCCTCCCCAGGGCACATCTATCTAAGTTTTGGGCAATTGTAGACAGCAAGGGAGTAAGAAAGCCAAGAGTACCTGGATAAAAGACCCCACGCCCCAATTATAGAAAATTAACAAGCAACAAAGGACTTCACACTAAAATTTACATTGATCTGGCATTTTTTCCCCGCTATCTCCCATAAAAAATGCTTTAAATGCAGGCTGATTTAATGGAAACAATAAAAAATAGTGCTGAATGGTTTATATTTGCTGCAGAATTACTATAAGGTATATTTTAAGAAATTCTTTAAAGTTATGTGTGTTTTTTTTTCCTTTAGGATAAGATGAGAGAGAAAAGTGCAATTGGCTTTTTTTTTTTCCTATATTGATCTAGACAAACTCCCACAGGCTCAGTTTCTTGTTTCTCACAAATCTTCACACCTTCACACGCACGTCTGGACGCTTGTCAAGAGAGTCTTAGCAGAGAGACATGTGAAGGAATGTCAGCAGCAGGGCGTGAGCCTCGACAGTGTTACGTTCATTCACTAAAAATGATAGTCGTGGGACTGAGCTCTACCAGATAGGGACAAGCTGGTTGTCTAATTTTTGTGGCTTCCATCATCCTCTGCTTAACCCAGGAGTTTGGCTATCTTGGCAAGGGGTCTAGTCACCACCTAAATGAGTTTGCTCTCATGACCACTGCAGAACATGCAGATGACCACATCTTCTAGCTTCCAGCCCCCAGCCATGTTCACCAGGGCCAGCAGTTAGAACAAAGCCTCAGGAAGACACAGTTTCTAACCTCAGGAAGCTAAAAAGGGCAGTTTAAGATAGTGTACCTAAAGACTAATGGAGTCACACTAACCTGAGTTTCAAACTCAGCTGAGAAGACACCTGGGTGGCTCAGTTAGTTGGGCATCTGACTCTTGGTTTCGGCTCAGGTTTTGACCTCCTGATTGGGAGATGGAGCCCTGCGTGGAGCTCCCTGCTCAGTGGGGAGTCTGCTTCCCTTCTTCCTCTCCCTCTGCCCCTCCCCCCACTCGTGCACACTCTCTCTCTCAAATAAATAAATCTTTAAAACTCAGCTGGAAGCAGAGTATACTGTAGGCCTTCAATAATATTAACTGTTGTTGTTGCTCTTGTTAATATTCATAGTGACTTGGCTTAAGCTTGACCTGCCTTGTAGAGGACATTCACACATCAGATGGGACCTCTCCTAGTTGAACACTCAGATCCCTCCATGTCTCAATTACTTCAATTCTCTGAGTCTTTTCTTGGGTTCTTGGGTACTCAGATAAGAGCTAATTTGATGGCTGCTTCCCATGGCCCTGCCCCTTTAAAGAACAAACCTGTGGGCAAATGGGGAGCCAAGAGCTATGTGATGAACAAACCTGCAAACAGCCCTTGACCCCCAAACTTTCCTAGTCCTTAGGTTCCTCCTAACACAGAAGGCATCCTTATTACCTGAATGGCAGATAGCTAATGAGTAATGAATTGACAGGAACTTTCAGATGAACTCAGCTCCATTACAATATAACTTTTATCCAAGAATGTCAGAATCTTGTCTGATTTAACAGAAATGTGTCATGTATTTGTTCTCTTGTTCAACAAATACGGTATCTGGAGACACAACGATGAATGATTTAAGGAGGAGCTTTAAGGAGGAGCATGAAAGACCTAAGGGACCTCTTTCCTATAGAGACCAACGGAAACCATTGACTCCAGTCAGCCTGGACCTCCTGTTCTCAGAACACACAGTCTATATGGCCTCTGCTCATGTGCTCACACCAACCTCTCTTTCTATGTTGCCCTCTTCCCATTTCCTGCCCCCCCTTCGTAACCCAGCCTCAAGTTACACCCAACCTGAGACATCACTTTGCCCTCTAAGCTTTCAATGTACATAATGCCCATGCCACTCACTTAGATTTTCTATACTGCCATTCACTATAAATGTTGGTATTTACTTTCACTCTTTCTCACTAGTCTGTAAGCTCCAGGAGTGCCAAGCTAAATCCTAAACTCTTAGGATCCCCAGAGCATTTAATACTTTATTTAGTGTGCAAAAACACACCAATAAATACCTGAGAAATGGAATTCAATTCAAAAAATTCTAACCAACATCTCGACACAAGGCATCTTTCCACATGCCACAAGAAGATACAAAGGTAAATAAGAGGCTTTTACTCTAAAGCAAGATAAGTACATTTGGAGGGCTCTGCGCAGAATGTTGACCTCCTGTTATAGTCACTAATATATTTTGTTGTCTGGGTATTTCAACATGATTTCTTTGGGCTGTGCTTAACACATGAAGATCCATTTAAAAATGAAGACTTTTTTCTGGCTTAAGTAAATAAGGTGTCTGCTATTGATAAATTACGAATGCTTTTCTCCCTTTCTTTTACCTACATTCCTTTCCCCCTTGAATTTCATAAATGAGTTGAGATACTGATAGTTTCATGGACCAGTGCCATTCCATGAAGAAAGCCGTGGTCTTCTGTAAAAATAGCTTCTACTATTGAGACCCCCAAAAGGATGTCCCTTTGCATACATCCTTCTGACAAATCCTCACAACAATCCAGTGAGCTAGGCATTATGATTTCCATCTTAAAAATAAGGAAACTGAAGATCAGAGAAGTTAAATTATTTGCTTAAGATCATTTAGCTAACTAGATGGTGGAGCTGAGAACTGACTCTAGGCCTCGCGATATTGCAACAACTAAAACCATCTCAGAAAGGCATCCCATTGAATAGCATGTAGGGTTCAAAGGCTTGCTTTGTGAGCCAGCCCCGTGTCAACATCATGCCTATTAGAAGAGCACACAATAGCAAAGTAACACATATTTCTCTGTCTTATCAGCTGCCATCCATAGTCCTCACGGGCCATCAAAAAGTTCCCTTCTCTCTGGGCTTTTTTTTTTTTTTTTTAAAGATTTTATTTATTTGACAGAGAGAAAGACAGTGAGAGAGGGAACACAAGCAGTGGGAGTGGGAGAGGGAGAAGCAGACTCCCCATGGAGCAGGGAACCCATTGCGGGGCTCGATCCCAGGACCCTGGCATTATGACCTGAGCCGAAGGCAGATGCTTAATGACTGAGCCACCCAGGTGCCCCTTTCTGGGCTTTAAATAACTTCATGCCTTCATCCTCCTTGAGTCCTGGATACTAAACTTTCAATCTCATCAGCAGCTGGCTTCACATCAGATGTGCTGACGGTTTCCTTTTAAAATGTACAGACTAACCTGGTATGGAGTGGGGGAACCTTGGAGATGCTTGTGACCATGTCAGAGCTTCTTAGGATTTTTTGGTTTGTGTGTGCATTTTCTGAAGATGTATTTTACTATCTGGCTGGCCTGTGTATCCTTATAACCCAGACTGGTGATTCTTCTAATAATGCAAAGTAGATACCTCCTTTTCTGTTTCTGGGATTCCAGTGATATGGAGTGGTGACTGAGTATGGTGACTGAGTATACAGACTGAACCAGAAGTTGCCTTGTCTCTTGTCCTTGCAGTCTGGGAGCAATAATATACTTGACTCTAATCTTAGGTCTGCAGGTAACCAAAAATGTGACCTTGGGCAAGTCGCTCCATTTCTCTGAAGGGATGGAACTTAGTCTCTTTACAGATATAAATCTCTAATTCTTTGACTAATCACTTCTTCCACCTTCTGTAGAATATTGTTTGTGCATTGCAGCTTTCATAAAGTGTTTTGTCACTAGGACTCCTACAAATTGCTAGAGAAGTGTAAGCACCAGATCAATAAGGGACCTTGGAGAACTTTTGATTCAATCCTTGCATTTTGCTAACAAAGGAACTAAACCCCAAGGAGGTACAGGAACATACCCTAACCCATGCAGATCCAAAACCAGAACCCAGGATTCAGCTCCCAACTCCCAACTGAGTGGCCTTTATATGTACTATTTTCAGTCTCCAACTCAGAAATGGACCTTGATATTCACAAACCAACTCTCCTGGCTTTTTTTTTTTTTTTTTTTTTAACATGGGTTCTAATTTATTCAGTATGATGTAACCACTCAGCAAAAATGTGTGGTCAGGTTTTTTTTCCTCAGCAAATTCACACAAATTTGGAGACACTTTCTCTGGTTGAGAATACATTGATCAGAAAAGATCCAAAATTTCAGGCATTCAGAGTAGAGTGCCTTATCCAAAGTCATCAGACACTTGAGGGGCAGAGCCAAAACTGGAAGTGGAGAACTGAACTCTAGAGAGACAACTGGAAGATAATGGATGGTGACAGGCTGACCATACAGTCTTTCTGGCTTCCCAGAATCCAGATGGACTCCCCACACTGTCACGTTGATTGATTGAAGCACCAGTGCTAAGATACCCACAAATCCCCAGACCATGGACACAGCTGCACGTTGGTCTCTAGGAGGATCTAGGTCAGAACATAACCTTCCCTCCCTCAAACCCAAGTACAGTTGCCACAGCCAAAGAGGGAAAGGGATATGAGCAAAGAAAATGGAGTCAGACAGAAAAGAGAGCTTGCATTTGCTGTTCCTGTTTCTGCTGTCTCTTAAACAAAGCTGACCCTAGATATAAACTTGCCCTTTTCTTGTCCCAACTTCCCTAGTCATAAAATACATGTTTGGCAACTGCTTTGAAAGTTATTAAAGCTGCAGCAGTAAACTATGGGAGGCCAGAGAATTTCAGACAAAAGTTATTGCATCAGTAATTCAGAAACTAATTCCTAAAACTCTTGACACATTTAGCCAGAGGGCTAATGCCAATATAGAAATGGAAATCATTGTCAAGGGCCACAGTGTACCTGGAATTAAAATCCATCATTCCTTGCAGCAGAGAGCTACGATTTTGGCAGAATATGAATAGTCAGGTGTTTCTCCACCATCTTTCCTCAAAAATAGGGTTCTTGATTTTTTCAGAAGGACAAGAAAAATTCGGCTTTCTTTGTTTGTGTGTTTTTTTTCTTAAGAACGCCACATTTACATTTGCTTTTCAAATATTTATTTCTTTGACAGCTCCACATTTAAACCGAAAGGGCTCCTTTTCCTTATTCAATTGCACCGGTTTTATTTTGGATAGAAATCCTGCTGGGTACCGACCGTAACAGGGAACAAACTTTACAACAGCAATAATCCCTTCTACAGCGTCTATTGTGGGGAAACTTAATACACTTGTATTAAATGGCTGAGGCATTGGCTCTGGTGATCTGAATTAACTAGAGAAGAGCGTAGAGAACAAAACTACCTTCTTCACTCAGCTGATTCCCACTGCATACCCCGCAACGTGGCAGGCCTGGAGACTCAAAACTGCCATGCAAGGGCACCCCACTGAAAGACCACCGATTGCCTTAGGTGATGCCTTCATCATCAAAAGGCAGCAAAGACAGGACAGATGTGATGAGATCCAATGTTAACAAGCAGATGGAGAAATGGGCTCTCTGATGCACTGTTGGAGGACTGACAGTATGCTCAGAGTTCTCAATGTGCATGCACTTTAACTGGGGTTCTAAGAATTTGTCTTAAGGCAGTATTTACAGAGATACACAGAGCTAGCTTCAGCATGACCGTGAAGGGAAAAGCTCAGAAGCAATGCCCAAATCATTAAAAATGCAATCATTGAACTCATCACATAGTCTGTATTTATTGTCTCCCTACATACAGTTGAGTGGCAAAGTCCAGTCACAGAGAGCACGTGGAAGATGACAGCCTTGTTTATATAAAAGTGTAACTAAAAGCCTCCACTGGGGTGTTCACCATGGTTATCTCTAGATAATGAGCTTCTGGGTGACTTTTAATTTCCTTTGCCAACTTCTCTGAATGGTTGGATCTTTAATATTTTTTTACGGTGAGCATCACTTTCTACCTTGCGGGGGTGGGGGTGCTTTAAACACTTTTTTTTTTTAAACAGAAAGCTAATCTTTCCCTAAATTCCTTTGCACTTGTACTGCCCAGCCTACCGAAGGCCTTACATCATGGTAGGACACTATGAAACACTGTGAGGAGTTCATGGGTGTATTCATCTGTCAAACCTCCTCAATTCAGACACTTTAAGTCACCAAGCTATGCATTTTTAGGACATGCAATTTATTGTATGTCAGTTATACCTCAATAAAACTGTTTTTTAAAGGACAAAAAATATGAAGTAGTCCAGGTAATTGCGATTCACCATGCAAAATGTCAACATAATTGTGTATGTTTAAGAAACCTGAATCAATGGCGGAAAAGAAATTTGATGTTCCAATCAGTGACAGGAGGCTATTCCAAGAGGTTAATAGCATGAATGAGGTGTAAAAAATGTTCATTCAGCTTATTCTCTGTTCTCCAGCGGTGTCCGTGTCCTTGATCATAGATGGCTGCAGAGCTCACCATTTGACCTACTTCTATCTTCTTCTGTTTGCACCATTTTGCAGAGTTCACACCAATCTTAGGTACCTTTTACCCCAAACTACATGCTTTGGTGCACTTTAATTTTCCTGAAGTAAATAAATAGCCCTTGCTTGCTTCAACCCTTAAGTGACCACATAGCAAACTCAAGGGTTATGAGACTCTGGGATCAGAAAAAATTCTGAAAGCCAAAATTCTTTCCAAAGATAATTACGGATCCACCAATACATGTTTTTGAAGACTATCCCTTCACTCTGCCAGCAGATATTCTTAAGTACATATATTCTTTTCCCGTAAGATTAACTACTAAAGCAGTCCAAAGGTCTGCAGTTGCCTGAAAGAATATAACGAAAGAAACACCAGTGGCTACAGTGGGTTTGAGAAGTGGGTCTCTGGGTTAGTTGGACAAGAAGGAAACAAACGTTTGCATGTTGCTGTCAGAGTTGTTCTCAGAGCTTCTTAGGGTTGCATCGGTTGGGGCCCATGAAGAGTGTGGGCCTAGAAATCACTACAGAATCTCTGTGCAAGTTAGGCCTGCTTCTCATCACTGTTTCTCTCTGCTCTTCCCCTCTGCATTCCAATGTGACCAGATGGACAGTGCTTCAGGGAAGAATTGGGCGCCCAGAGAATCCCTTCCGAGTGGCCCTGGAATATATCTCGAGTGGAAACCGAAGTTTGTCTGCAGTGGACTTCTTTGCCCTGAAGAACTGCAGTGAAGGTATCTGAATCTGGCTTTCTCCTCCCTTCCTTGGTAGCTTGCTGTCTTAAGTGTGTCCATAACCTGCCACCACAACTAGCTGGGCATGTGCTTGCTTATCTAGTAAAGTCTATGGTGCCTTGGGGCTGATTCTGAATATTATCAAGTGCTCCACAGCCCAGCTGATCAATTTTCAAAGACTGAGTATAACTTTATATCTGCTTACCTTAAAACTTCATCAAACAGGATATAGTCTTTGTTAGAGAACATATCAGCTCAACTTCCTGGGCTGCCAAATGCTTTCAGCTATGTTGATTTGGTTTGGTTTGGTTTTTTATTGTGGAAAATTTCAAATGTATGCAAATAAATAGAATAGTGCAGTGACCCCTATATACCTTCAACTCAGTTTCAATAATTATCAACATTCTACCATTTTTCTTTCACCTGTATCTCTACCCACTCCTTACCCCTCCAACTTGATAGTGATTATTTTACTTTTTTTCTCTGAGGCAAAATTTATGGCTAAGTATTCTTAATGACTTGATTCCTACTGTTATTAAGGGGTGACTTAGGAAATGGTTATATATGAAATCTTTTGATTATTTTGTAAATACCATTAGGGCACTGTCCACTCTGTCATTGAATTCCTTTGCATAAGTCCCACATTCAAGATTTGTTACCAAGAAAAAGCATCTCTCTCCTGAAGAATAATTTGTTGGTTTTTTTTTTCTTTTTGCCTTTGTTGCCAGGAAACTGAACTAAATGCAATACTCAATCACAGTAATTATATCTGTATAGGTTTCTGATAAGCTTATTTCCCCTCCCTCTACAGAGTTTTTGACCTTCTACTCTTGTTTTCAGGATCACCTATTTATCTTTCATTAGACACTGCTTCAAGTCTGATTGGTAAACAGGAAGAAATGAATCATCAATAGATATAGGAGGTTGATCTTTCCTTGATTGTTCAGAAGACCTAGGGTCATACGATAAACACCCTCTATTGTTTCCCACATGTGGAAGGTATAGGAGGTGGGCTTGAATTATACAGATCTTCGGGAAGAAGTTGTTTTCATTATTGCTCTTCTTCTGTGCCTGCGTCTTCTTGGGCCTCTTAGAGGTGCTATACAAAGGGGACTCCCTTAGGAGACCCCTGACCACCCAGTTTCTTATGCTGCTATGGCTCTTCATTCATTGCTGGTCTTGCAAGAACTTTCACAAAGTGGTTTGTTTGTTTTTTTTTTCCTTTAATGAAAACTGGTTTATGTGTGAGAAAAAAGAAAAATCATCATAATGTGATAGATTGAACTTCAGTTCTAGTTGAAAAGGTGGTTAACCTGTGATGGGAGGCAATGTATAAGAAACATGTGGTTTGGGAGAAAGCCAGGAGCTTGTACAAATGTTTCCATGTTCACAAACTTGCAGATTTGTGGATGGCTCTGGACATCATCAATCCTTGCTGATGTCAAGGGTCTGTGTGCCGTCCAAAAGAGGCTATCTGTTGAAATGGAGCCAGTTAACAGGAATGTGACATGGAGAAGGTATAAGTTCCCAGAATTGGCCTAATCTCATTTGAACAATGGTCAGGAGAAGGGAATAAGAGACTACAAAACCCCAGATATCAGGCCCAGCCCATCCTCCTGCAAAAATTCTTCATACCTCTGAGTCAAGGCTCTCAAACAAGTTATGCAGATTTTTCCTCCCTTACCCCTACAACTCCCTTTCACCTACGAATTCTTCCTCTGTATCTTATGTTGCATTTGCAGTGAGTTTGTTGCAGAGTTTCAAAGACCTGTTTCTTGTCGGCCTCTCTACCCTTATGAAACCAAGAGAGTTGACCTCTCTAACTTTCTCTAATGATCCAAAAAGTATGTCTTCTGGCAGAACAGTCTCTAAGAGGACGGAGAAAAGAAGTCTGCTTCTAATTCCCTTGAGAAGGTAAATTGGCCAAGAGACCTAGGAAGGTTCTCATGTCCCAGCTACCTTCCTTCAGAGGCTCATGTCTAAAATCAGAGGGTCTCCATGGAGAAGCAGATGTTCTCCGCACTCCTTCTTTGTCTTGGACTCCTGTGGCCACCAGTAGGTATGAAGAAATAAGTGTGAATGTGTAAAGCACAGAGCAGAGGAAAAACAAAGTGACTCCTGTGTTTCCTGAGAACTTCTAATTCTCCTCCCCATCATGGAACAATTTCAGGTGCACATCAGTTGGTGTGGACAAGTTGCAAACATAAGAAGCATCCTAAAACTACACTCACATTTTTAAATGGAAAGAATTATTTCAGAGGTACGCTCAAGGCTTATTTGATGTAGACAAATGTTTGTGTTTTCTGATGTATTGCTTTGATCAGGTCATGAAAGGAAAGAGATAAGGAGAGAGAAGTATTATCTTTGAGGGGGTGAACAGGACTGGTGGCATGTTAGCCTGGGTTATAGATAGGTCTGCAGAATGCCGTGTCTATTTTCTGATAGTAACTTGGTCCCCTCCTGATGAGACACAGACGGAGTATGAAAGGAGACACATCTGTAGAACTCTATAGCTCTTCCTTTGCCTACATAAAGAGGCGCCATTTTAGTTAGTCCGGAGAAGGCTTACAGGGGATGTGGGGACAATTCTCCCTGCACAGGAGATGATACTTATCTGTGGGTGTCATCAGGGCAGAGGCCATGCCTCTTTCCTCTCTGAATCCTGACAGCTATCACACTGTGTAACACTTAATAAGTGCTCAGTTAAGAAGCAATAAAAGCTAACATCAACAGAGCACTTACCATGTGCAAAGGGAAATGCTGATCCTTTTAAGTGTGTTATCTCATGTGAACTTTACCATAATGCTATAAAGCAGGTTCTGTTATCCTTATCTATAGAAGTTTCAAAACTTGCCCAAGTCATTCAGTTAGGGAAAGATGGAGCCAAACTCAATCGCAAGTCAGTCTGACCACCAAGCCAATGTTTCTGTCCACAAAGTTCTGTCACCTTTATGGAATGTGTAGAGGCTGGGGTTTTAAATTCATTGCCAAAAGCTTTAGAATTATCTTTAATTCATCCTCTTATTCCTACATCCAAATGGCCAAGCCCTCGGCTCTAGACTCATGGCTGCTTTTCATCCTATCCGTTGCTATCTAGATGCTACTGTTGCTGTCTCTTGAATTTACCCTTCTGACTTCATTTCCTCAGCAACGTACTTTATCCAGGCCTTTGTTATGCATTCTTGGGCTTTGGCAGTAGCCAGCTGGTCTCCCTGATAGCATTACCCATCCCTCACACATTACCACACATTTCCTTTCCATGTGGCATTTTCAGGAGACCTCAGTAACTTCTTATTGCCTCCCACATCAGAAATATGGGAGCTAGAGTGGGCCATCTCACTCATTCCTGGGTCCAGGCAAGTGATGGGCTGAAGATCACCCAGCTGGTTGGTGGTAGAGCTGAGTTACATCAGGGCCATCTCAACTCTGACTTTGGTACTTTCACCACTGCTCAGTCCTGCCTGGAAAGCCCCCAGTGTCTCTGCCTGATTTTTAAGCTTCTTTAAAATCTGGTCTCAGTACCTGTCCAACGTTATGCCCTCTGTTCTCTCACACCCCCGGCCCTCTAGTCAGACTGAGGCAGTGTACAGAAAACCAGCTTGGTCCCAGGCCTTCCATTTTGAATGCAGATTCATCATTGAGGATCCAGTTTAGGGCCCAAACCCTCCAGAACATCATTCACAGCCATAGAAATTCTTCTCCGAATACTTTGCTCTCTACATCTAGATTTAGTAGCTGCTTTACAGTTATTTCCCAGTTAGTCATTTTGGGGCCCTAACTTGAGGTTTGGGATTTTGTCTTGTATTTCTTTTATTTCCCCAGGGGACAGTTAACACAGCGCTAAACACATAGAAAACACTGCTTAAATACTTGTTGACTGATTGTTAGTTAATCAATCAATTGATAAATACTGCTCCTGCTTTTTTAGCTTTGGGCTATTACCCTACTACTGCCAAAAGAAGATAACAGTAGGTGGAAATTGCTTAGAAGAGGTTTTTCCCTGATCTTAAAAAAGCCAGTGTGTATATTTGGCAGTGATGGGAAGGATATCAGCCCCCAGAGACACCCATGCCTGGGCTCCCAGGGAACCCTTCACCCATTCACAAATTATCATCATTATCATCCCGCCTTCAGCAGACAGTCCAAAGCAATAGAATGGTGCAGGACACTCATCAGGACCCCTCATGTTCAGAGGAGCCTACGGAAAAACACGTGTCAGAAAGGGCAGGGCTAGCTTCTCGAAAAAGATTTGAAAAACCCTGTGCCTCTGAGCAGCTCATAAGAATATACATTATTGGGGGCTCCTGGGTGGCTCAGTCGGTTGAGCATCTGACTCTTGATTTCAGCTCAGGTCATGATCTCAAGATCATGAGATGGAGCCCCGCGCCGGGCTCCATGCACAGTGTGGAATCTGCCTGTCCCTCTCTCTCTGTTCCTCCCCCTGCTGGTTTTCTCTCTCTCTCAAATAAATAAATAAATAAATAAATAAAATCTTT